>NW_027174788.1:0-66000 GCF_000390325.3 Nicotiana tomentosiformis | reverse complement strand
TGCCGAAAAATGCAAAAAATGAGGAACGATCATGGCGGGGCGGATACTATGGTTCCTTAGGTCGTATTTGATAGTCCGGAAAAATTTTAGGCGATAGGGGTCCGGAGGTCCCGGGACCACTCGGAAGGCGTGGGCTATATAACACACAAAAATATGGTAATCGAGCGGAATTCTAGTTTTTTGGCCAAAAAACGCAATAAATGAGGAACGATCATGGCGGGGCGGTGACTATGGTTCCTTAGGTCGTATTTGATGGCCCGTAAAATTTTAGGCGATCAGGGTCCACGGCTCCCAGGACCACTCGGAAGGCGTAAGCTATGCACACGAAAATATGCAAATCGCGCGGAGTTCTAGTTTTTTGGCCGAAAAATGCAAAGCTTTTGGAACGATCATGGTGGGGAGGTGACTATGGTACCTTAGGTCGTATTTGATAGTCCGGAAAAATTTTAGGCGATTGGGGTCCGCGGCTCCCTGGACCACTTGGAAGGCGTGGGTATAGCACACGAAAATATGGGAATCGGGCGTAATTCTAATTTTTTGGCCGAAAAAGGCAAAAAATGAGAAACGATCATGGCTGGGCAGTGACTATGGTTCCTTAGGTCTTATCTGATAGTACGGAAAAATTTTAGGCGATAGGGGTCCGGAGACCCGGGACCACTCGGAAGGCGTGGGCTATATAACACACAAAAATATGGGATCGCGCGAAATTCTAGTTGTTTGGCCGAAAAATGCAAAAAACGAGGAACGATCATGGCGGGGTGGTTACTATGGTTCCTTAGGTCGTATTTGATGGCCCGGAAAATTTTTAGGCGATCGGGGTTCGGGGTTCCCGGGACCCCTTGGAAGGCGTGGGCTAAAGCACACGAAAATATGGAAATCGCGCGGAATTCTAGTTTTTTGGCTGAAAAACGCAAAAGACTAGGAACGATCATGATGGGGCGATGACTATGGTTCCTTAGGTCGTATTTGATAGTCCGGAAAATTTTTAAGCGATCCGGCTCCGGGGGGCCCGACCCACTCGGAAGGCGTGGGCGATAGCACACAAAAATATGGGAATCGGGCGGAATTCTAGTTTTATGGCCAAAAAATGCAAAAAATGAGGAACGATCATGGCGAAGCGGTGACTATGGTTCCTTATGTCATATTTGATGGCCCGAAAATTTTTTAGGCGATCCGAGTCAGGCGGCCCGGCCCACTCGGAAGGCGTGGGCAATAGCACACAAAAATATGATAATCTAGCGGAATTCTAGTTTTTTGGCCGAAAACCGCAATAAATGAGGAACGATCATGGCAGGGCGGTGACTATGGTTCCTTAGGTCGTATTTGACAGCCCGAAAAATTTTAGGCGATCGGGGTCCACGGCTCCCGGGACCACTCGGAAGGCGAAAGCTATAGCAAACGAAAATATGCAAATCGCGCGGAGTTCTAGATTTTTGGCCGAAAAATGCAAAGCATTTGGAACGATCATGGTGGGGCGGTGACTATGGTACCTTAGGTCGTATTTGATAGTCCGGAAAAATTTTAGGCGATCGGGGTCCGCGGCTCCCCGGATCACTTGGAAGGCGTGGGTATAACACACGAAAATAAGGGAATCGGGCGTAATTCTAGTTTTTTGGCCGAAAAATGCAAAAAATGAGAAACGATGATGGCGGGGCGGTTACTATGGTTCCTTAGGTCGTATTTGACGGCCCGGAAAAATTTTAGGCGATCGGGGTCCGGGGGTCCCGGAACCACTTGGAAGGGTGGGCAATAGCACACAAAAATATTGTAATCGGGCGGAATTCTAGTTTTTTGGCCGAAAAACGCAACAAATGAGGAATGATCATGGCTGGGCGGTGACTATGGTTCCTTTGGTCTTATTTGATAGTCCGGAAAAATATTAGGCGATAGGGGTCCGGAGGTCCCGGGACCACTCGGAAGGCGTGGGCTATAACACACAAAAATATGGGAATCGCGCGGAATTCTAGTTGTTTGGTCGAAAAACGCAAAAAATGAGGAACGATCATGGCGGGGTGGTTACTATGGTTCCTTAGGTCGTATTTAACGGCCCGGAAAAATTTTAGGCGATCGGGGTCCGGGGGTCCGGGAACCACTTGGAAGGGTGGGCAATAGCACACAAAAATATGGAAATCGGGCGGAATTCTAGTTGTTTGGCCGAAAAATGCAACAAATGAGGAATGATCATGGCTGGGCGGTGACTATGGTTCCTTTGGTCATATTTGATAGTCCGGAAAAATATTAAGCGATAGGGGTCCGGAGGTCCCGGGACCACTCGGAAGGCGTGGGCTATAACACACAAAAATATGGGAATCGCGCGAAAATCTAGTTGTTTGGCCGAAAAATGCAAAAAATTAGGAACGATCATGGCGGGGCGGATACTATGGTTTCTTAGGTCGTATTTGATAGTCCCGAAAAATTTTAGGCGATAGGGGTCCGGAGGTCCCGGGACCACTCGGAAGGCGTGGGCTATAACACACAAAAATATGGGAATCGCGCGGAATTCTAGTTGTTTGGCCGAAAAATGCAAAAAATGAGGAAAGATCATGGCGGGGCGGATACTATGGTTCCTTAGGTCGTATATGATGGCCCGGAAAAGTTTGAGGCGATCGGGGTTCGGGGCTCCCGGGATCCCTTGGAAGACGTGGGCTAAAGCACACGAAAATATGGAAATCGCGCGGAATTCTTGTTTTTTGGCTGAAAAACGCAAAAGACTAGGAACGATCATGGCGGGGCGGTGACTATGGTTCCTTAGGTCCTAATTGATAGTCCGGAAAAATTTTAGGCGATCCGGCTCCGGGGGCCCGACCCACTCGGAAGGGGTGGGCGATAGCACACAAAAATATGGGAATCGGGCAGAATTCGAGTTTTTTGGCCAAAAAATGCTAAAAATGAGGAACACTCATGGCGAGGAGGTGACTATGGTTTCTTAGGTCCTAATTGATGGCCCAAAATTTTTTTAGGCGATCCGAGTCCGGCGGCCCGGCCCACTCGGAAGGCGTGGGCAATAGCACACAAAAATATGGTAATCTAGCAGAATTCTATTTTTTTTTGCCGAAAAATGCAATAAATGACAAACGATCATGGCAGGGCGGTGACTATGGTTCCTTAGGTCGTATTTGATGGCCCGGAAAATTTTAGGAGATCGGGGTCCACGGCTCCCTGGACCACTCTGAAGGCGTAAGCTATAGCACACGAAAATATGCAAATCGAGCGGAGTTCTAGTTTTTTGGCCGAAAAATGCAAAGCATTTGGAACGATCATGGTGGGGCGGTGACTATGGTACCTTAGGTCGTATTTGATAGTCCGGAAAACTTTTAGGCGATCGGGGTCCGCGGCTCCCCGGACCACTTGGAAGGCGTGGGTATAGCACACGAAAATATGGGAATCGGGCGTAATTCTAGTTTTTTGGCCGAAAAACTCAACAAATGAGGAATGATCATAGCTGGGCGGTGACTATGGTTCCTTTGGTCTTATTTTATAGTTCGGAAAAATACTAGGCGATAGGGGTCCGGATGTCCCGGGACCACTCGGAAGGCGTGGGCTATAACACACAAAAATATGGGAATCGTGCGGAATTCTAGTTGTTTGGCCGAAAAATGCAAAAAATGAGGAACGATCATGGCGGGGTGGTTACTATGGTTCCTTAGGTCGTATTTGATGGCCCGGAAAATTTTTAGGCGATCGGGGTCCGCGTCTCCCCGTACCACTTGGAAGGCGTGGGCAATAGCACACAAAAATATGGGAATCGGGAGGAATTCTAGTTTTTTGGCCGAAAAACGCAATAAATGAGGAATGATAATGGCTGGGAGGCGACTATGGTTCCTTTGGTCGTATTTGATAGTCCGGAAAAATATTAGGCCATAGGGGTCCGGAGGTCCCGGGACCACTCGGAAGGCGTGGGTTATAACACACAAAAATATGGGAATCGCACGGAATTCTAGTTGTTTGGCCGAAAAATACAAAAAATGAGGAACGATCATGGCGGGGCGGATACTATGGTTCCTTAGGTCGTATTTGATAGTCAGGAAAAATTTTAAGCGATAGGGGTTAGGAGGTCCCGGGACCACTCGCAAGGCGTGGGTTATAACACACAAAAATATGGGAATCGCGCGGAATTCTAGTTGTTTGGCCGAAAAACGCAAAAAATGAGGAACGATCATGGCGGGGAGGATACTATGGTTCCTTAGGTCGTATTTTATAGTCCGGAAAAATTTTAGGCGATAGGGGTCAGGAGGTCCCGGGACCCCTTGGAAGGCATGGGCTAAAGCACACGAAAATATGGAAATCGCGCGGAATTCTAGTTGTTTGGCTGAAAAATGCAAAAAATGAGGAACGGTCATAGCGGAGTGGTTACTATGGTTCCTTAGGTCGTATTTGATGGCCCGAAAAATTTTTAGGCGATCCGGCTCTGGGGGGCCCGACCCACTCGGAAGGCGTGGGCTATAACACACAAAAATATGGGAATCGTGCGGAATTCTAGTTGTTTGGCCGAAAAATGCAAACAATGAGGAACGATCATGGCGGGGTGGTTACTATGGTTCCTTAGGTCGTATTTGATGGCCCAGAAAATTTTTAGGCGATCGGGGTCCGCGTCTCCCCGGACCACTTGGAAGGCGTGGGCAATAGCACACAAAAATATGGGAATCGGGCGGAATTCTAGTTGTTTGGCCAAAAAATGCAAAAAATGAGGAACGATCATGGCGAGGCGGTGACTGTGGTTCCTTAGGTCCTTATTGATGGCCCGAAAATATTTTAGGCGATCCGAGTCCGGCGGCCGGGCCCACTCGGAAGGCGTGGGCAATAGCACACAAAAATATGGTAATCTAGCGGAATTCTAGTTTTTTGGCCGAAAAACGCAATAAATGAGGAACGATCATGGCGGGGCGGTGAATATGGTTCCTTAGGTCGTATTTGATGGCCCGAAAAATTTTAGGCGATCGGGGTCCACGGCTCCCGGGACCACTCGGAAGGCGTAAGCTATAGCACACGAAAATATGCAAATCATGCGGAGTTCTAGTTTTTTGGCCGAAAAATGCAAATCATTTGGAACGATCATGGTGGGGCAGTGACTATGGTACCTTAGGTCGTATTTGATAGTCCGGAAAAATTTTAGGCGATCGGGGTCCGCGGCACCCCGGACCACTTGGAAGGCGTGGGTATAGCACATGAAAATATGGGAATCGGGCGTAATTCTAGGTTTTTGGCCGAAAAATGCAAAAAATGAGAAACGATGATGGCGGGGCGGTTACTATGGTTCCTTAGGTCGTATTTGATGGCCCGGAAAAATTTTAGGCGATCGGGGTCCGGGGGTCCCGGAACCACTTGGAAGGATGGGCAATAGCACACAAAAATATTGTAATCGGGCGGAATTCTACTTTTTTGGCCGAAATACGCAACAAATGAGGAATGATCGTGGCTGGGCGGTGACTATGGTTCCTTTGGTCTTATTTGATAGTCAAGAATATTTTTAGGCAATCGGGGTCCGCGGCTCCCCGGACCACTTGGAAGGCGTGGGTATAGCACACGAAAATATGGGAATCGCGCAGAATTCTAGTTGTTTGGCCGAAAAATGCAAAAAACGAGGAACGATCATGGCGTGGCGGATAATATGGTTCCTTAGGTCGTATTTGATAGTCCGGAAAAATTTTAGGCGATAGGGGTCAGGAGGTCCCGGGACCACTCGGAAGGCGTGGGCTATAACACACAAAAATATGGGAATCGCGCGGAATTCTAGTTTTTTGGCTGAATAACGCAAAAGACTAGGAACGATCATGGCGGGGCGGTGACTATGGTTCCTTAGGTCGTATTTGATAGTCCGGAAAATTTTTAGGCGATCCGGCTCTGGGGGGCCCGACCCACTCGGAAGGCGTGGGCGATAGCACACAAAAAATGGGAATCGGGCGGAATTCTAATTGTTTGGCCAAAAAATGTAAAAAATGATGAACGATCATGGCGAGGCGGTGACTATGGTTCCTTAGTTCCTAATTGATGGTCCGAAAATTCTTTTGGCAATCCGAGTCCGGCGGCCCGGCCCACTCGGAAGGCGTGGGCAATAGCACACAAAAATATGGTAATCGAGCGGAATTCTAGTTTTTTGGCCGAAAAAAGCAATAAATGAGGAACGATCATGGCGGGGCGGTGACTATGGTTCCTTAGGTCGTATTTGATGGCCCGAAAAATTTTAGGCGATCGGGGTCCACGGCTCCCGGGACCACTCGGAAGGAGTAAGCTATAGCACACTAAAATATGCAAATCGCGCGAAGTTTTAGTTTTTTGGCCGAAAAATGAAAAGCATTTGGAACGATCATGGTGGGGCGGTGACTATGGTACCTTAGGTCGTATTTGATAGTCCAAAAAATTTTTAGGCGATCGGGGTCCGCGGCTCCCCGGACCACTTGGAAGGCGTGGGTATAGCACACGAAAATATGGGAATCTGGCGTAATTCTAGTTTTTTGGCCGAAAAATGCTAAAAATGAGAAACGATGATGGCGGGGCGGGTACTATGGCTCCTCAGGTCGTATTTGACGGCCCTGAAAAATTTTAGGCGATCGGGGTGCGGGGGTCCCGGAACCACTTGGCAGGGTGGGCAATAGCACACAAAAATAATGTAATCGGGCGGAATTCTAGTTTTTTGGCCGAAAAACTCAACAAATGAGGAATGATCATGGCTGGGAGGTGACTATGGTTCCTTTGGTCTTATTTGATAGTCCGGAAAAATATTAGGCGATAGGGGCCAGGAGGTCCCGGGACCACTCGGAAGGCGTGGGCTATAACACACAAAAATATGGGAATCGTGCGGAATTCTAGTTGTTTGGCCGAAAAATGCAAAAAATGAGGAACGATCTTGGCGGGGTGGTTACTATGGTTCCTTAGGTCGTATTTGATGGCCCGGAAAATTTTTAGGCGATCGGGGTCCGCGTCTCCCCGGACCACTTGGAAGGCGTGGGCAATAGCACACAAAAATATGGGAATCGGGCAGAATTCTAGTTTTTTGGCCGAAAAACGCAAAAAATGAGGAATGATCATGGCTGGGCGGTGACTATGGTTCCTTTGGTCTTATTTGATAGTCCGGAAAAATATTAGGCGATAGGGGTCCGGAGGTCCCGGGACCACTCGGAAGGCGTGGGTTATTACACACAAAAATATGGGAATCGCACGGAATTCTAGTTGTTTGGCCGAAAAATGCAAAAAATGAGGAACGATCATGGCGGGGCGGATACTATGGTTCCTTAGGTCGTATTTGATAGTCAGGAAAAATTTTAGGCGATAGGGGTTAGGAGGTCCAGGGACCACTCGGAAGGCGTGGGCTATAACACACAAAAATATGGGAATCGCGCGGAATTCTAGTTGTTTGGCCGAAAAACGCAAACAATGAGGAACGAAAATGGCGGGGAGGATACTATGGTTCCTTAGGTCGTATTTTATAGTCCGGAAAAATTTTAGGCGATAGGGGTCAGGAGGTCCCGGGACCCCTTGGAAGGCATGGGCTAAAGCACACGAAAATATGGAAATCGCGCGGAATTCTAGTTGTTTGGCTGAAAAATGCAAAAAATGAGGAACGATCATAGCGGGGTGGTTACTATGGTTCCTTAGGTCGTATTTGATGGCCCGGAAAATTTTTAGGCGATCCGGCTCCGGGGGGCCCGACCCACTCGGAAGGCGTGGGCTATAACACACAAAAATATGGGAATCGTGCGGAATTCTAGTTGTTTGGCCGAAAAATGCAAAAAATGAGGAACGATCATGGCGGGGTGGTTAGTATGGTTCCTTAGGTTGTATTTGATGGCCCGGAAAATTTTTAGGCGATCGGGGTCCGCGTCTCCCCGGACCACTTGGAAGGCGTGGGCAATAGCACACAAAAATATGGGAATCGGGCGGAATTCTAGTTGTTTGGCCAAAAAATGCAAAAAATGAGGAACGATCATGGCGAGGCGGTGACTGTGGTTCCTTAGGTCCTTATTGATGGCCCGAAAATATTTTAGGCGATCCGAGTCCGGCGGCCCGGCCCACTCGGAAGGCGTGGGCAATAGCACACAAAAATATTGTAATCTAGCGGAATTCTAGTTTTTGGCCGAAAAACGCAATAAATGAGGAACGATCATGGTGGGGCGGTGACTATGGTTCCTTAGGTCGTATTTGATGGCCCGGAAAATTTTAGGCGATCGGGGTCCACGGCTCCCGGGACCACTCGGAAGGCGTAAGCTATAGCACACAAAAATATGCAAATCGTGCGGAGTTCTAGTTTTTTGGCCGAAAAATGCAAATCATTTGGAACGATCATGGTGGGGCGGTGACTATGGTACCTTAGGTCGTATTTGATAGTCCGGAAAAATTTTAGGCGATCGGGGTCCGCGGCACCCCGGACCACTTGGAAGGCGTGGGTATAGCACATGAAAATATGGGAATCGGGCGTAATTCTAGGTTTTTGGCCGAAAAATGCAAAAAATGAGAAACGATGATGGCGGGGCGGTTACTATGGTTCCTTATGTCGTATTTGATGGCCCGAAAAATTTTTAGGCGATCGGGGTCCGCGTCTCCCCGGACCACTTGGAAGGCGTGGGTATAGCACACGAAAATATGGGAATCGGGCGTAATTCTAGTTTTTTGGCCGAAAAATGCAAAAAATGAGAAACGATGATGGCAGGGCGGTTACTATGGTTCCTTAGGTCGTATTTGATGGCCCGGAAAAATTTTAGGCGATCGGGGTCCGGGGGTCCCGGAACCACTTGGAAGGGTAGGCAATAGCACACAAAAATATTGTAATCGGGCAGAATTCTAGTTTTTTGGCCGAAAAACGCAATAAATGAGGAATGATCATGGTTGGGCGGTGACTATGGTTCCTTTGGTCTTATTTGATAGTCCGGAAAAAATATTAGGCGATAGAGGTTCGGAGGTCCCGGGACCACTCGGAAGGCGTGGGCTATAACACACAAAAATATGGGAATCGCACGGAATTCTAGTTGTTTGGCCGAAAAACGCAAAAAATGAGGAACGATCATGGCGGGGCGGATACTATGGTTCCTTTAGGTCGTATTTGATAGTCCGGAAAAATTTTAGGCGATAGGGGTTAGGAGGTCCCGGGACCACTCGGAAGGCGTGGGCTATAACACACAAAAATATGGGAATCGCGCGGAATTCTAGTTGTTTGGCCGAAAAACGCAAAAAATGAGGAACGATCATGGCGGGGTGGATACTATGGTTCCTTAGGTCGTATTTGATAGTCCGGAAAAATTTTAGGCGATAGGGGTCAGGAGGTCCCGGGACCCCTTGGAAGGCGTGGGCTATAACACACAAAAATATGGGAATTGCGCGGAATTCTAGTTTTTTGGCTGAATAACGCAAAAGACTAGGATCGATCATGGCGGGGCGGTGACTATGGTTCCTTAGGTCGTATTTGATAGTCCGGAAAATTTTAGGCGATCCGTCTCCGGGGGACACGACCCACTCGGAAGACGTGGGCGATAGCACACAAAAATATGGGAATCGGGTGGAATTCTAGTTTTTTGGCCAAAAAATGCAAAAAATGAGGAACGATCATGGCGAGGCGGTTACTATGGTTCCTTAGGTCCTAATTGATGGTACGAAAATTCTTTTGGCTATCCGAGTCCGGTGGCCCGGCCCACTCGGAAGGCGTGGGCAATAGCACACAAAAATATGGTAATCGAGCGGAATTCTAGTTTTTTTGCCAAAAAAAAAAGCATTTGGAACGATCATGGTGGGGCGGTGACTATGGTACCTTACGTCGTATTTGATAGTCCAGAAAATTTTTGGGCGATCGGGGTCCGCGGCTCCCCAGACCACTTGGAAGGTGTGGGTATAGCGCACGAAAATATGGGAATCAGGCGTAATTCTAGTTTTTTGGCCGAAAAATGCAAAAAATGAGAAACGATAATGGCGGGGCTGTTACTATGGTTCCTTAGGTCGTATTTGACGGCCCGGAAAAATTTTAGGCGATCGGGGTCCGGGGGTCCCGGAACCACTTGGAAGGGTCGGCAATAGCACACAAAAATATTGTAATCGGGCGGAATTCTAGTTTTTTGGCCGAAAAATGCAACAAATGAGGAATGATCATGGCTGGGCGGTGACTATGGTTCCTTAGGTCGTATTTTATAGTCCAGAAAAATTTTAGGCGATAGGGGTTCGGAGTTCCCGGGTTCACTTGGAAGGGGTGGGCAATAGCAGACGAAAATATGGGAATCGCGCGGAATTCTAGTTTTTTGGCCGAAAAACGGAAAAAACTAGGAACGATCATGGATGGGTGGTGACTATGGTTCCTTAGGTCTTATTTGATAGTCCGAAAAAATTTTAGGCGATAAGGGTCCGGAGACCCGGGACCACTCGGAAGGCGTGGGCTATATAACACACAAAAATATGGGATCGCGCGGAATTCTAGTTGTTTGGCCGAGAAACGCAAAAAATGAAGAACAATCATGGCGGGGCGGATGCTATGGTTCCTTAGGTCGTATTTGATAGTCCGGAAAAATTTTAGGCGATAGGGGTCCGGAGGTCCCGGGACCACTCGGAAGGTGTGGGCTATAACACAAAAAAATAAGGGAATCGCGCGGAATTCTAGTTGTTTGGCCGAAAAACGCAAAAAATAAGGAACGATCATGGCGGGGCGGATACTATGGTTCCTTAGGTCGTATTTGATTTCCCGGAAAAATTTTAGGCGATCGGGGTCCGCGGCTCTTGGGACCACTCGGAATGCGTGGGCTATAACACACAAAAATATGGGAATCGCGCGGAATTCTAGTTGTTTGGCCGAAAAATGCAAAAAATAAGGAACGATCATGGCGGGGCAGATACTATGGTTCCTTTGGTCTAAATTGATTGCCCGGAAAATTTTTAGGCGATAGAGGTCCGGAGGTCCCGGGACCCCTCGGAAGGCGTGGGCTATAACTCACAAAAATATGGGAATCGCACGGAATTCTAGTTGTTTGGCCGAAAAACGCAAAAAATGAGGAACGATCATGGCGGGGCAGATACTATTGTTCCTTAGGTTGTATTTGATAGTCCGGAAAAATTTTAGGCGATAGGGGTTAGGAGGTCCCGGGACCACTCGGAAGATGTGGGCTATAACACACAAAAATATGGGAATCGCGCGGAATTCTAGTTGTTTGGCCGAAAAATGCAAAAAATAAGGAACGATCATGGCGGGGCAGATACTATGGTTCCTTAGGTCGTATTTTATTGCCTGGAAAATTTTTAGGCGATTTGGGTCCGCGGCTCTTGGGACCACTCGGAAGGCGTAAGCTATAGCACACTAAAATATGCAAATCGCGCGGAGTTCTAGTTTTTTGGCCGAAAAATGCAAAGCATTTGGAACGATCATGGTGGGGCGGTGACTATGGTACCTTAGGTCGTATTTGATAGTCAAGAATATTTTTAGGCAATCGGGGTCCGCGGCTCCCCGGACCACTTGGAAGGCGTGGGTATAGCACACGAAAATATGGGAATCGGCCGTAATTCTAGTTTTTTGGCCGAAAAATGCAAAAAATGAGAAACGATAATGGCGGGGCTGTTACTATGGTTCCTTAGGTCGTATTTGACGACCCGGAAAAATTTTAGGCGATCGGGGTCCGGGTGTCCCGGAACCACTTGGAAGGGTGGGCAATAGCACACAAAAATATTGTAATCGGGCGGAATTCTAGATTTTTGGCCGAAAAACGCAACAAATGAGGAATGATCATGGCTGGGCGGTGACTATGGCTCTTAGGTCGTATTTGATAATCCGGAAAAATTTTAGGCGATAGGGGGCCGGAGTTCCCGGGTTCACTTGGAAGGCGTGGGCTATAGGACACGAAAATATGGGAATCGCGCGGAATTCTAGTTTTTGGCCGAAAAATGCAAAAAATGAGGAACGATCATGGATGGGCGGTGAATATGGTTCCTTAGGTCTTATTTGATAGTCCGGAAAAATTTTAGGCGATAGGGGTCCGAAGACCCGGGACCACTCGGAAGCCGTGGGCTATAACACACAAAAATATGGGATCGCGCGGAATTCTAGTTGTTTGGCCGAAAAACTCAAAAAATGAGGAACGATAATGGCGGGGCAGATACTATGGTTCCTTTGGTCTTATTTGATTGTCCGGAAAAATATTAGGAGATGGGGGTCCGGAGGTCCCGGGACCACTCGGAAGATGTGGGCTATAACACACAAAAATATGGGAATCGCGCGGAATTCTAGTTGTTTGGCCGAAAAATGCAAAAAATGAGGAACGATTATGGCTGGGCGGTGACTATGGTTCCTTAGGTCGTATTTGATAGTCCGGAAAAATTTTAGGCGAATAGGGGTCCGGAGTTCCCGGGTTCACGTGGAAGGCGTGGGGTATAAGACACGAAAATATGGCAATCGCGCGGAATTCTAGTTTTTTGGCCGAAAAATGGAAAAAACTAGGAACGATCATGGCTGGGCGGTGACTATGGTTCCTTAGGTCTTATTTGATAGTCTGGAAAAATTTTAGGCGATAGGGGTCCGGAGACCCGGGACCACTCGGAAGGTGTGGGCTATAACACACAAAAATATGGGAATCGCGCGGAATTCTAGTTGTTTGGCCGAAAAACGCAAAACAATAAGGAACGATCATGGCGGGGCGGATACTATGGTTCCTTAAGTCGTATTTTACTGCCCGGAAAATTTTTAGGCGATCTGGGTCCGCGGCTCTTGGGACCACTCGTAAGGCGTAAGCTATAGCACACTAAAATATGCAAATCACGCGGAGTTCTAGTTTTTTGGCCGTAAAAGGCAAAGCATTTGGAACAACCATGGTGGGCGGTGACTATGGTACCTTAGGTCGTATTTGATAGTCCAAAAAATATTTAGGCGATCGCGGTCCGCGGCTCCCCGGACCACTTGGAAGGCGTGGGTATAGCACACGAAAATATGGGAATCGGGCGTAATTCTAGTTTTTTGGCCGAAAAATGCAAAAAATGAGAAACGATGATGGCGGGGCGGTTACTATGTTCCTTAGGTCGTATTTGATGGCCCGGAAAATTTTTAGGCGATCGGGGTCCGGGGGTCCCGGAACCACTTGGAAGGGTGGGCAATAGCACACAAATATATTGTAATCGGGCGGAATTCTAGTTTTTTGGCCGAAAAACTCAACAAATGAGGAATGATCATGGCTGGGCGGTGACTATTGTTCCTTAGGTCATATTTGATAGTCCAGAAAAATTTTAGGCGATAGGGGTCCGGAGACCCGGGACCACTTGGAAGGCGTGGGCTATAACACACAAAAATATGGGATCGCGCGGAATTCTAGTTGTTTGGCCGAAAAACGAAAAAAATAAGGAACGATCTTGGCGGGGCGGATACTATGGTTCCTTAGGTCGTATTTGATTGCCCAGAAAAATGTTAGGCGATCGGGGTCCGCGGCTCTTGGGACCACTCGGAATGCGTGGGTACAGCACACGAAAATATGGGAATCGGGTGAAATTCTCGGTCTTTTTCTGTAACTTGCAAAAAATGTGGAAAGATCTTGGCAGGGCGGTGACTATGGTTCCTTTGATCTTATTTGATAGTCCGGAAAAATATTAGGCGATAGGGGTCCGGAGGTCCCGGGACCACTCGGAAGGTGTGGGCTATAACACACAAAAATATAGGATCGCGCGGAATTCTAGTTGTTTGGCCGAAAAACGAAAAAAATGAGGAACGATCATGGCGGGGCGGATACTATGGTTCCTTAGGTCATATTTGATTGCCGAGAAAAATTTTAGGACATCGGGGTCCGGAGGTCCCGTGACCACTCGGAAGGCGTGGGCTATAACACACAAAAATATGTGAATCACGCGGAATTCTAGTTGTTTGGCCGAAAAACGCAAAAAATAAGGAACGATCATGGCGGGGCGGATACTATGGTTCCTTAGGTCGAATTTGATTGCCCGGAAAATTTTTAGGCGATCGGGGTCCGCGGCTCTTGGGACCACTCGGAATACGTGGGTACGAAAATATGGGAATCGGGCGAAATTCTAGGTCTTTTTCAGTAACATGCAAAACATGTGGAAAGATCTTGGCAGGGCGGTGACTATGGTTTCTTTGGTCTTATTTGATTGTCCGGAAAAATATTAGGCGATGGGGGTCCGGAGGTCCCGGGACCACTCGGAAGGCGTGGGCTATAACACACAAAAATATGGGAATCGCGCGGAATTCTAGTTGTTTGGCCGAAAAATGCAAAAAATGAGGAACGATCATGGCTGGGCGGTGACTATGGTTCCTTAAGTCGTATTTGATAGTCCGGAAAAATTTTAGGCGATAGGGGTCCGGAGTTCCCGGGTTCACTTGGAAGGCGTGGGCTATAGGACACGAAAAATATGGGAATCACGCGGAATCCTAGTTTTTTGGCCGAAAAACGGAAAAAACTAGGAACGATCATGGCTGGGCGGTGACTATGGTTCCTTAGGTCTTATTTGATAGTCCGATAAAATTTTAGGCGATAGGGGTCCGGAGACCCGGGACCACTCGGAAGGTGTGGGCTATAACACACAAAAATATGGGAATCGCGCGGAATTCTAGTTGTTTGGCCGAAAAACGCAAAAAAATAAGGAACGATCATGGCGGGGTGGATACTATGGTTCCTTAGGTCGTATTTTATTGCCCGGAAAATTTTTAGGCGATCTGGGTCCGCGGCTCTTGGGACCACTCGGAAAGCGTAAGCTGTAGCACACTAAAATATGCAAATCGCGCGGAGTTCTAGTTTTTTGGCCGAAAAATGCAAAGCATTTCGAACGATCATGGTGGGGCGGTGACTATGGTACCTTAGTTCGTATTTGATAGTCCAGAAAATTTTTAGGCGATCGGGGTCCGCGGCTCCCTGGACCACTTGGAAGGCGTAAGCTATAGCACACTAAAATATGCAAATCGCGCGGAGTTCTAGTTTTTTGGCCGAAAAATGCAAAGCATTTGGAACGATCATGGTGGGGCGGTGACTATGGTACCTTAGGTCGTATTTGATAGTCCAGAAAATTTTTAGGCGATCGGGGTCTGCGGCTACCCGTACCACTTGGAAGGCGTGGGTATAGCACACGAAAATATGGGAATCGGGCGGAATTCTAGTTTTTTGGCTGAAAAACGAAACAAATGAGGAACGATCATGGCGGGGCGGATACTATGGTTCCTTAGGTCGTATTTGATTGCCCGGAAAAATTTTAGGCTATAGGGGTCCGGAGATACCGGGACCACTCGGAAGGTGTGGGCTATAACACACAAAAATATGGGAATCACGCGGAATTCTAGTTGTTTGGCCGAAAAACGCAAAAAATAAGGAACGATCATGGCGGGGCGGATACTATGGTTCCTTAGGTCGTATTTGATTGCCCGAAAAAATGTTAGGCGATCAGGGTCCGCAGCTCTTGGGACCACTCGAAATGCGTGGGTATAGCTCACAAAAATATGGGAATCACGCGAAATTCTAGATCTTTTTCAGTAACATGCAAAAAATGTGGAAAGATCTTGGCAGGGCGGTGACTATGGTTCCTTTGGTCTTATTTGATTGTCCGGAAAAATATTAGACGATGGGGGTCCGGAGGTCCCGGGACCACTCGGAAGGCGTGGGCTATAACACACAAAAATATGGGAATCGCGCGGAATTCTAGTTGTTTGGCCGAAAAACGCAAAAAATGAGGAACGATCATGGCGGGGCGGATACTATGGTTCCTTAGGTCGTATTTGATAGTCCGGAAAAATTTTAGGCGATAGGGGTCAGGAGGTCCCGGGACCACTCGGAAGGCGTGGGCTATAACACACAAAAATATGGGAATCGCGCGGAATTCTAGTTGTTTGGCCGAAAAATAGAAAAAACTAGGAACGATCATGGATGGGTGGTGACTATTGTTCCTTAGGTCTTATTTGATAGTCCGGAAAAATTTTAGGCGATAGGGGTCCAGAGACCCGGGACCACTCGTAAGGCGTGGGCTATAACACACAAAAATATGGGATCGCACGGAATTCTAGGTCTTTTTCAGTAACATGCAAAAAATGTGGAAAGATCTTGGCAGGGCGGTGACTATGGTTCCTTTGGTCTTATTTGATTGTCCGGAAAAATAATAGGCGATGGGGGTCCGGAGGACCCGGGACCACTCGGAAGGCGTGGGCTATAACACACAAAAATATGGGAATCGCGCGGAATTCTAGTTGTTTGGCCGAAAAACACAAAAAATGAGGAACGATCATGGCTGGGCGGTGACTATGGTTCCTTAAGTCGTATTTGATAGTCCAGAAAAATTTTAGGCGATAGGGGTCCGGAGTTCCCGGGTTCACTTGGACGGCGTGGGCTATAGGACACGAAAATATGGGAATCACGCGGAATCCTAGTTTTTGGGCCGAAAAACGGAAAAAACTAGGAACGATCATGGCTGGGCGGTGACTATGGTTCCTTAGGTCTTATTTGATAGTCCGATAAAATTTTAGGCAATAGGGGTCCGGAGACCCGGGACCACTCGGAAGGTGTGGGCTATAACACACAAAAATATGGGAATCGCGCGGAATTCTAGTTGTTTGGCCGAAAAACGCAAAAATATAAGGAACGATCATGGCAGGGTGGATACTATGGTTCCTTAGGTCGTATTTTATTGCCCGGAAAAATTTTAGACGATCTGGGTCCGCGGCTCTTGGGACCACTCGGAAAGCGTAAGCTATAGCACACTAAAATATGCAAATCGAGCGGAGTTCTAGTTTTTTGGCCAAAAAATGCAAAGCATTTGGAACGATCATGATGGGGCGGTGACTATGGTACCTTAGTTCGTATTTGATTGTCCAGAAAATTTTTAGGCGATCGGGGTCCGCGGCTCCCTGGACCACTTGGAAGGCGTAAGCTATAGCACACTAAAATATGCATATCGCGCGGAGTTCTAGTTTTTTTGCCGAAAAATGCAAAGCATTTGGAACGATAATGGTGGGGCGGTGACTATGGTACCTTAGGTCGTATTTGATAGTCCAGAAAATTTTTAGGCGATCGAGGTCTGCGGCTACCCGTACCACTTGGAAGGCGTGGGTATAGCACACGAAAATATGGGAATCGGGCGTAATTCTAGTTTTTTGGCCGAAAATTGCAAAAAATGAGAAACGATGATTGCACGGCGGATACTATGGTTCCTTAGGTCTTATTTGATAGTCCGGAAAAATTTTAGGCGATAGGGGTCCGGAGGTCCCGGGACCACTCGGAAGGTGTGGGCTATAACACACAAAAATATGGGAATCACGCGGAATTCTAGTTGTTTGGCCGAAAAACGCAAAAAATAAGGAACGATCATGGCGGGGCGGATACTATGGTTCCTTAGGTCGTATTTGATTGCCCGGAAAAATGTTAGGCGATCAGGGTCCGCGGCTCTTGGGACCACTCGGAATGCGTGGGTATAGCTCACGAAAATATGGGAATCACGCGAAATTCTAGGTCTTTTTCAGTAACATGCAAAAAATGTGGAAAGATCTTGGCAGGGCGGTGACTATGGTTCCTTTGGTCTTATTTGATTATCCGGAAAAATATTAGACGATGGGGGTCCGGAGGTCCCGGGACCACTCGGAAGGCGTGGGCTATAACACACAAAAATATGTGAATCGCGCGGAATTCTAGTTGTATGGCCGAAAAATGCAAAAAATAAGGAACGATCATGGCGGGGCGGATACTATGGTTCCTTAGGTCGAATTTGATTGCCCGGAAAAATTTTAGCCGATCGGGGTCCGCGGCTCTTGGGACCACTCGGAATACGTGGGTATAGCACACGAAAATATGGGAATCGGGCGAAATTCTAGGTCTTTTCAGTAACATGCAAAAAATGTGGAAAGATCTTGGCAGGGCGGTGACTATGGTTCCTTTGGTCTTATTTGATTGTCCGAAAAAATATTAGGAGATGGGGGTCCGGAGGTCCCGGGACCACTCGGAAGGAGTGGGCTATAACACACAAAAATATGGGAATCGCGCGAAATTCTAGTTGTTTGGCCGAAAAACGCAAAAAAAGAGGAACGATCATGGCTGGGCGGTGACTATGGTTCCTTAGGTCGTATTTGATAGTCCGGAAAAATTTTAGGCGATAGGGGTCCGGAGTTCCCGGGTTCACTTGGAAGGCGTGGGCTATAGGACACGAAAATATGGGAATCGTGCGAAATTCTAGTTTTTTGGCCGAAAAACGGAAAAACCTAGGAACAATCATGGCTGGGCGGTGACTATGGTTCCTTAGGTCTTATTTGATAGTCCAGAAAACTTTTAGGCGATAGGGGTCCGGAGACCCGGGACCACTCGGAAGGTGTGGGCTATAGAACACAAAAATATGGGAATCGCGCGGAATTCTAGTTGTTTGGCCGAAAAACGCAAAAAAAATAAGGAACGATCATGGCGGGGAGGATAGTATGGTTCCTTAGGTCGTATTTTATTGCCAGGAAATATTTTAGGCGATCTGGGTCCGCGGCTCTTCGGACCACTCGGAAGGCATAAGCTATAGCACACTAAAATATGCAAATCGCGCGGAGTTCTAGTTTTTTGGCTGGTGGGGCGGTGACTATGGTACCTTAGGTCATATTTGATAGTCCAGAAAATTTTTAGGCGATCGGGGTCCGCGGCTCCCCGGACCACTTGGAAGGCGTGGGTATAGCACACGAAAATATGGGAATCGGGCGTAATTCAAGTTTTTTGGCCGAAAAATGCAAAAAATGAGAAACGATGATGGCGGGGCGGTTACTATGGTTCCTTAGGTCGTATTTGACGGCCCGGAAAAAATTTTAGGCGATCGGGGTCCGGGGGTCCCGGAATCATTTGGAAGGGTGGGCAATAGCACACGAAAATATGGGAATCGCGCGGAATTCTAGTTTTTTGGCCGAAAAACGGAAAAACCTAGGAACAATCATGGCTGGGCGGTGACTATGTTTCCTTAGGTCTTATTTGATAGTACGAAAAACTTTTAGGCGATAGGGGTCCGGAGATTCGGGACCACTCGGAAGGTGTGGGCTATAACACACAAAAATATGGGAATCGCGCGAAATTCTAGTTGTTTGGCCGAAAAACGCAAAAAAATAAGGAACAATCATGGTGGGGCGGATACTATGATTCCTTAGGTCGTATTTTATTTCCAGGAAAAATTTTAGGCGATCTGGGTCCGCGGTTCTTCGGACCACTCGGAAGGCATAAGCTATAGCACACTAAAATATGCAAATCGCGCGGAGTTCTAGTTTTTTGGCTGGTGGGGCGGTGACTATGGTACCTTAGGTCGTATTTGATAGTCCAGAAAATTTTTAGGCGATCGGGGTCCGCGGCTCCCCGGACCACTTGGAAGGCGTGGGTATAGCACACGAAAATATGGGAATCGGGCGTAATTCAAGTTTTTTGGCCGAAAAATGCAAAAAATGAGAAACGATGATGGCGTGGCGGTTACTATGGTTCCTTAGGTCGTATTTGACAGCCCGAAAAAAGTTTAGGCGATCGGGGTCCGGGGGTCCCGGAACCACTTGGAAGGGTGGGCAATAGCACACGAAAATATGGGATTCGCGCGGAATTCTAGTTTTTTGGCCGAAAAACGGAAAAAACTAGGAACGATCATGGATGGGTGGTGACTATGGTTCCTTAGGTCTTAGTTGATAGTCCGGATAAATTTTAGGCGATAAGGGTCCGGAGACCCGGGACCACTAGGAATGCGTGGGTATAGATCACAAAAATATAGGAATCGGGCGAAATTCTAGGTCTTTTTCAGTAACATGCAAAAAATGTGGAAAGATCTTGGCAGGGCGGTGACTATGGTTCCTTTGGTCTTATTTGATTGTCTGGAAAAATATTAGGCGATGGGGGTCCGGAGGTCCCGGGACCACTCGGAAGGCGTGGGCTATAACACACAAAAATATGGGAATCGCGCGGAATTCTAGTTGTTTGGCCGAAAAATGCAAAAAATGAGGAACGATCATGGCTGGGCGGTGACTATGGTTCCATAAGTCATATTTGATAGTCCGGAAAAATTTTAGGCGATAGGGGTCCGGAGTTCCCGGGTTCACTTGGAAGGCGTGGGCTATAGGACACGAAAATATGGGAATCACGCGGAATCCTAGTTTTTTGGCCGAAAAACGGAAAAAACTAGGAACGATCATGGCTGGGCGGTGACTATGGTTCCTTAGGTCTTATTTGATAGTCCGATAAAATTTTAGGCGATAGGGGTCCGGAGACTCGGGACCACTCGGAAGGTGTGGGCTATAACACACAAAAATATGAGAATCGCGCGGAATTCTAGTTGTTTGGCCGAAAAACGCAAAAAAATAAGGAACGATCATGGAGGGGCGGATACTATGGTTCCTTAGGTCGTATTTTATTGCCCAGAAAAATTTTAGGCGATCTGGGTCCGCGGCTCTTGGAACAACTCGGAAAGCGTAAGCTATAGCACACTAAAATATGCAAATCGCGCGGAGTTCTAGTTTTTTGGCCGAAAAATGCAAAGCATTTGGAACGATCATGGTGGGGCGGTAACTATGGTACCTTAGTTCGTATTTGATAGTCCAGAAAATTTTTAGGCGATCGGGGTCCGCGGCTCCCTGGACCACTTGGAAGGCGTAAGCTATAGCACACTAAAATATGCAAATCGCGCGGAGTTCTAGTTTTTTGGCCGAAAAATGCAAAGCGTTTGTAACGATCATGGTGGGGCGGTGACTATGGTACCTTAGGTCGTATTTGATAGTCTAGAAAATTTTTAGGTGATTGGGGTCTGCGGCTACCCGTACCACTTGGAAGGCGTGGGTATAGCACACGAAAATATGGGAATCGGGCGGAATTCTAGTTTTTTGGCCGAAAAACGAAAAAAATGAGGAACGATCATGGCGGGGCGGATACTATGGTTCCTTAGGTCGTATTTGATTGCCCGGAAAAATTTTAGGCTATAGGGGTCCGGAGATACCGGGACCACTCGGAAGGTGTGGGCTATAACACACAAAAATATGGGAATCACGCGGAATTCTAGTTGTTTGGCCGAAAAACGCAAAAAATAAGGAACGATCATGGCGGGGCGGATACTATGGTTCCTTAGGTCGTATTTGATTTCCCGGAAAAATGTTAGGCGATCAGGGTCCGCGGCTCTTGGGACCACTCGGAATGCGTGGGTATAGCTCACGAAAATATGGGAATCACAAAAAATTCTAGGTCTTTTTCAGTAACATGCAAAAAATTTGGAAAGATCTTGGCAGGGCGGTGACTATGGTTCCTTTGGTCTTATTTGATTGTCCGGAAAAATATTAGACGATGGGGGTCCGGAGGTCCCGGGACCACTCGGAAGGCGTGGGCTATAACACACAAAAATATGTGAATCGCGCGGAATTCTAGTTGTTTGGCCGAAAAATGCAAAAAATAAGGAACGATCATGGCGGGGCGGATACTATGGTTCCTTAGGTCGAATTCGATTGCCCGGAAAACTTTTAGGTGATCGGGGTCCGCGGCTCTTGGGACCACTCGGAATACGTGGGTACGAAAATATGGGAATCGGGCGAAATTCTAGGTCTTTTTCAGTAACATGCAAAAAATGTTGAAAGATCTTGGCAGGGCGGTGACTATGGTTCCTTTGGTCTTATTTGATTGTCCGGAAAAATATTAGGAGATGGGGGTCCGGAGGTCCCAGGACCACTTGGAAGGCATGGGCTATAACACACAAAAATATGGGAATCGCGCGAAATTCTAGTTGTTTGGCCAAAAAACGCAAAAAATGAGGAACGATCATGGCTGGGCGATGACTATGGTTCCTTAGGTCATATTTGATAGTCCGGAAAAATTTTAGGCGATAGGGGTCCGGAGTTCCCGGGTTCACTTGGAAGGCGTGGGCTATAGGACACGAAAATATGGGAATCACGCGGAATTCTAGTTTTTTGGCCGAAAAACGGAAAAACCTAGGAACAATCATAGCTGGGCGGTAACTATGGTTCCTTAGGTCTTATTTGATAGTCCGGAAAACTTTTAGGCGATAGGGGTCCGGAGACCCGGTACCACTCGGAAGGTGTGGGCTATAACACACAAAAATATGGGAATCGCGCGGAATTCTAGTTGTTTGGCCGAAAAACGCAAAAAAATAAGGAACGATCATGGTGGGGCGGATACTATGGTTCCTTAGGTCGTATTTTATTGCCAGGAAAAATTTTAGGCGATCTGGGTCCGCGGCTCTTCGGACCACTCGGAAGGCATAAGCTATAGCACACTAAAATATGCAAATCGCGCGGAGTTCTAGTTTTTTGGCTGGTGGGGCGGTGACTATGGTACCTTAGGTCGTATTTGATAGTCCAGAAAAATTTTAGGTAATCGGGGTCTGCGGCTCCCCGGACCACTTGGAAAGCGTGGGTATAGCACACGAAAATATGGGAATCGGGCGTAATTCAAGTTTTTTGGCCGAAAAATGCAAAAAATGAGAAACGATGATGGCGGGGCGGTTACTATGGTTCCTTAGGTCGTATTTCACGGCCCGGAAAAATTTTAGGCGATCGGGGTCCGGGGGTCCCGGAATCACTTGGAAGGGTGGGCAATAGCACACGAAAATATGGGAATCGCGCGGAATTCTAGTTTTTTGGCCGAAAAACAGACAAAACTAGGAACGATCATGGATGGGTGGTGACTATGGTTCCTTAGGTCTTATTTGATAGTCCGGAAAAATTTTAGGCGATAGGGGTCCAGAGACCCGGGACCACTCGAAAGGCGTGGGCTATAACACACAAAAATATGGGATCGCACGGAATTCTAGGTCTTTTTCAGTAACATGCAAAAAATATGGAAAGATCTTGGCAGGGCGGTGACTATGGTTCCTTTGGTCTTATTTGATTGTCCGAAAAAATAATAGGCGATGGGGGTCCGGAAGTCCCGGGACCACTCGGAAGGCGTGGGCTATAACACACAAAAATATGGGAATCGCGCGGAATTCTAGTTGTTTGGCCGAAAAACGCAAAAAATGAGGAACGATCATGGCTGGGCGGTGACTATGGTTCCTTAAGTCATATTTGATAGTCCGGAAAAATTTTAGGCGATAGGGGTCCGGAGTTCCCGGGTTCACTTGGAAGGCGTGGGTTATAGGACACGAAAATATGGGAATCACGCGGAATCCTAGATTTTTGGCCGAAAAACGGAAAAAACTTGGAACGATCATGGCTGGGCGGTGACTATGGTTCCTTAGGTCTTATTTGATAGTCCGATAAAATTTTAGGCGATAGGGGTCCGCAGACCCGGGACCACTCGGAAGGTGTGGGCTATAACACACAAAAATATGGGAATCGCGCGGAATTCTAGTTGTTTGGCCGAAAAACGCAAACAAATAAGGAACGATCATGGCGGGGCGGATACTATGGTTCCTTAGGTCGTATTTTCTTGCCCGGAAAAATTTTAGGCGATCTGGGTCCGCGGCTCTTGGGACCACTCGGAAAGCGTAAGCTATAGCACACTAAAATATGCAAATCGCGCGGAGTTCTAGTTTTTTGGCCGAAAAATGCAAAGCATTTGGAACGATCATGATGGGTCGGTGACTATTGTACCTTAGTTCGTATTTGATAGTCCAGAAAATTTTTAGGCGATCGGGGTCCGCGGCTCCCTGGACCACTTGGAAGGCGTAAGCTATAGCACACTAAAATATGCATATCGCACGGAGTTCTAGTTTTTTGGCCGAAAAATGCAAAGCATTTGGAACGATAATGGTGGGGCGGTGACTATGGTACCTTAGGTCGTATTTGATAGTCCAGAAAATTTTTAGGCGATCGGGGTCTGCGGCTACCCGTACCACTTGGAAGGCGTGGGTATAGCACACGAAAATATGGGAATCGGGCGTAATTCTAGTTTTTTGGCCGAAAAATGCAAAAAATGAGAAACGATGATGGCGGAGCGGATACTATGGTTCCTTAGGTCTTATTTGATAGTCCGGAAAAATTTTAGGCGATAGGGGTCCGGAGGTCCCGGGACCACTCGGAAGGTGTGGGCTATAACACACAAAAATATGGGAATCACGCGGAATTCTAGTTGTTTGGCCGAAAAACGCAAAAAATAAGGAACGATCATGGTGGGGAGGATACTATGGTTCCTTAGGTCGTATTTGATTGCCCGGAAAAATGTTAGGCGATCAGGGTCCGCGGCTCTTGGGACCACTCGGAATGCGTGGGTATAGCTCACGAAAATATGGGAATCACGCGAAATTCTAGGTCTTTTTCAGTAACATGCAAAAAATGTGGAAAGATCTTGGCAGGGCGGTGACTATGGTTCCTTTGGTCTTATTTGATTATCCGGAAAAATATTAGACGATGGGGGTCCGGAGGTCCCGGGACCACTCGGAAGGCGTGGGCTATAACACACAAAAATATGTGAATCGCGCGGAATTCTAGTTGTATGGCCGAAAAATGCAAAAAATAAGGAACGATCATGGCGGGGCGGATACTATGGTTCCTTAGGTCGAATTTGATTGCCCGGAAAAATTTTAGCCGATCGGGGTCCGCGGCTCTTGGGACCACTCGGAATACGTGGGTATAGCACACGAAAATATGGGAATCGGGCGAAATTCTAGGTCTTTTTCAGTAACATGCAAAAAATGTGGAAAGATCTTGGCAGGGCGGTGACTATGGTTCCTTTGGTCTTATTTGATTGTCCGAAAAAATATTAGGAGATGGGGGTCCGGAGGTCCCGGGACCACTCGGAAGGAGTGGGCTATAACACACAAAAATATGGGAATCGCGCGAAATTCTAGTTGTTTGGCCGAAAAACGCAAAAAAAGAGGAACGATCATGGCTGGGCGGTGACTATGGTTCCTTAGGTCGTATTTGATAGTCCGGAAAAATTTTAGGCGATAGGGGTCCGGAGTTCCCGGGTTCACTTGGAAGGCGTGGGCTATAGGACACGAAAATATGGGAATCGTGCGAAATTCTAGTTTTTTGGCCGAAAAACGGAAAAACCTAGGAACAATCATGGCTGGGCGGTGACTATGGTTCCTTAGGTCTTATTTGATAGTCCAGAAAACTTTTAGGCGATAGGGGTCCGGAGACCCGGGACCACTCGGAAGGTGTGGGCTATAGAACACAAAAATATGGGAATCGCGCGGAATTCTAGTTGTTTGGCCGAAAAACGCAAAAAAAATAAGGAACGATCATGGCGGGGAGGATAGTATGGTTCCTTAGGTCGTATTTTATTGCCAGGAAATATTTTAGGCGATCTGGGTCCGCGGCTCTTCGGACCACTCGGAAGGCATAAGCTATAGCACACTAAAATATGCAAATCGCGCGGAGTTCTAGTTTTTTGGCTGGTGGGGCGGTGACTATGGTACCTTAGGTCATATTTGATAGTCCAGAAAATTTTTAGGCGATCGGGGTCCGCGGCTCCCCGGACCACTTGGAAGGCGTGGGTATAGCACACGAAAATATGGGAATCGGGCGTAATTCAAGTTTTTTGGCCGAAAAATGCAAAAAATGAGAAACGATGATGGCGGGGCGGTTACTATGGTTCCTTAGGTCGTATTTGACGGCCCGGAAAAAATTTTAGGCGATCGGGGTCCGGGGGTCCCGGAATCATTTGGAAGGGTGGGCAATAGCACACGAAAATATGGGAATCGCGCGGAATTCTAGTTTTTTGGCCGAAAAACGGAAAAACCTAGGAACAATCATGGCTGGGCGGTGACTATGTTTCCTTAGGTCTTATTTGATAGTACGAAAAACTTTTAGGCGATAGGGGTCCGGAGATTCGGGACCACTCGGAAGGTGTGGGCTATAACACACAAAAATATGGGAATCGCGCGAAATTCTAGTTGTTTGGCCGAAAAACGCAAAAAATAAGGAACAATCATGGTGGGGCGGATACTATGATTCCTTAGGTCGTATTTTATTTCCAGGAAAAATTTTAGGCGATCTGGGTCCGCGGTTCTTCGGACCACTCGGAAGGCATAAGCTATAGCACACTAAAATATGCAAATCGCGCGGAGTTCTAGTTTTTTGGCTGGTGGGGCGGTGACTATGGTACCTTAGGTCGTATTTGATAGTCCAGAAAATTTTTAGGCGATCGGGGTCCGCGGCTCCCCGGACCACTTGGAAGGCGTGGGTATAGCACACGAAAATATGGGAATCGGGCGTAATTCAAGTTTTTTGGCCGAAAAATGCAAAAAATGAGAAACGATGATGGCGTGGCGGTTACTATGGTTCCTTAGGTCGTATTTGACAGCCCGAAAAAAGTTTAGGCGATCGGGGTCCGAGGGTCCCGGAACCACTTGGAAGGGTGGGCAATAGCACACGAAAATATGGGATTCGCGCGGAATTCTAGTTTTTTGGCCGAAAAACGGAAAAAACTAGGAACGATCATGGATGGTGGTGACTATGGTTCCTTAGGTCTTAGTTGATAGTCCGGATAAATTTTAGGCGATAAGGGTCCGGAGACCCGGGACCACTAGGAATGCGTGGGTATAGATCACAAAAATATAGGAATCGGGCGAAATTCTAGGTCTTTTTCAGTAACATGCAAAAAATGTGGAAAGATCTTGGCAGGGCGGTGACTATGGTTCCTTTGGTCTTATTTGATTGTCTGGAAAAATATTAGGCGATGGGGGTCCGGAGGTTCCGGGACCACTCGGAAGGCGTGGGCTATAACACACAAAAATATGGGAATCGCGCGGAATTCTAGTTGTTTGGCCGAAAAATGCAAAAAATGAGGAACGATCATGGCTGGGCGGTGACTATGGTTCCATAAGTCATATTTGATAGTCCGGAAAAATTTTAGGCGATAGGGGTCCGGAGTTCCCGGGTTCACTTGGAAGGCGTGGGCTATAGGACACGAAAATATGGGAATCACGCGGAATCCTAGTTTTTTGGCCGAAAAACGGAAAAAACTAGGAACGATCATGGCTGGGCGGTGACTATGGTTCCTTAGGTCTTATTTGATAGTCCGATAAAATTTTAGGCGATAGGGGTCCGGAGACTCGGGACCACTCGGAAGGTGTGGGCTATAACACACAAAAATATGAGAATCGCGCGGAATTCTAGTTGTTTGGCCGAAAAACGCAAAAAAATAAGGAACGATCATGGAGGGGCGGATACTATGGTTCCTTAGGTCGTATTTTATTGCCCAGAAAAATTTTAGGCGATCTGGGTCCGCGGCTCTTGGAACAACTCGGAAAGCGTAAGCTATAGCACACTAAAATATGCAAATCGCGCGGAGTTCTAGTTTTTTGGCCGAAAAATGCAAAGCATTTGGAACGATCATGGTGGGGCGGTAACTATGGTACCTTAGTTCGTATTTGATAGTCCAGAAAATTTTTAGGCGATCGGGGTCCGCGGCTCCCTGGACCACTTGGAAGGCGTAAGCTATAGCACACTAAAATATGCAAATCGCGCGGAGTTCTAGTTTTTTGGCCGAAAAATGCAAAGCGTTTGTAACGATCATGGTGGGGCGGTGACTATGGTACCTTAGGTCGTATTTGATAGTCTAGAAAATTTTTAGGTGATTGGGGTCTGCGGCTACCCGTACCACTTGGAAGGCGTGGGTATAGCACACGAAAATATGGGAATCGGGCGGAATTCTAGTTTTTTGGCCGAAAAACAAAAAAAATGAGGAACGATCATGGCGGGGCGGATACTATGGTTCCTTAGGTCGTATTTGATTGCCCGGAAAAATTTTAGGCTGTAGGGGTCCGGAGATACCGGGACCACTCGGAAGGTGTGGGCTATAACACACAAAAATATGGGAATCACGCGGAATTCTAGTTGTTTGGCCGAAAAACGCAAAAAATAAGGAACGATCATGGCGGGGCGGATACTATGGTTCCTTAGGTCGTATTTGATTTCCCGGAAAAATGTTAGGCGATCAGGGTCCGCGGCTCTTGGGACCACTCGGAATGCGTGGGTATAGCTCACGAAAATATGGGAATCACAAAAAATTCTAGGTCTTTTTCAGTAACATGCAAAAAATTTGGAAAGATCTTGGCAGGGCGGTGACTATGGTTCCTTTGGTCTTATTTGATTGTCCGGAAAAAATATTAGACGATGGGGGTCCGGAGGTCCCGGGACCACTCGGAAGGCGTGGGCTATAACACACAAAAATATGTGAATCGCGCGGAATTCTAGTTGTTTGGCCGAAAAATGCAAAAAATAAGGAACGATCATGGCGGGGCGGATACTATGGTTCCTTAGGTCGAATTCGATTGCCCGGAAAACTTTTAGGTGATCGGGGTCCGCGGCTCTTGGGACCACTCGGAATACGTGGGTACGAAAATATGGGAATCGGGCGAAATTCTAGGTCTTTTTCAGTAACATGCAAAAAATGTTGAAAGATCTTGGCAGGGCGGTGACTATGGTTCCTTTGGTCTTATTTGATTGTCCGGAAAAATATTAGGAGATGGGGGTCCGGAGGTCCCAGGACCACTTGGAAGGCATGGGCTATAACACACAAAAATATGGGAATCGCGCGAAATTCTAGTTGTTTGGCCGAAAAACGCAAAAAATGAGGAACGATCATGGCTGGGCGATGACTATGGTTCCTTAGGTCATATTTGATAGTCCGGAAAAATTTTAGGCGATAGGGGTCCGGAGTTCCCGGGTTCACTTGGAAGGCGTGGGCTATAGGACACGAAAATATGGGAATCGCGCGGAATTCTAGTTTTTTGGCCGAAAAACGGAAAAACCTAGGAACAATCATAGCTGGGCGGTAACTATGGTTCCTTAGGTCTTATTTGATAGTCCGGAAAACTTTTAGGCGATAGGGGTCCGGAGACCCGGTACCACTCGGAAGGTGTGGGCTATAACACACAAAAATATGGGAATCGCGCGGAATTCTAGTTGTTTGGCCGAAAAACGCAAAAAAATAAGGAACGATCATGGTGGGGCGGATACTATGGTTCCTTAGGTCGTATTTTATTGCCAGGAAAAATTTTAGGCGATCTGGGTCCGCGGCTCTTCGGACCACTCGGAAGGCATAAGCTATAGCACACTAAAATATGCAAATCGCGCGGAGTTCTAGTTTTTTGGCTGGTGGGGCGGTGACTATGGTACCTTAGGTCGTATTTGATAGTCCAGAAAAATTTTAGGCAATCGGGGTCTGCGGCTCCCCGGACCACTTGGAAGGCGTGGGTATAGCACACGAAAATATGGGAATCGGGCGTAATTCAAGTTTTTTGGCCGAAAAATGCAAAAAATGAGAAACGATGATGGCGGGGCGGTTACTATGGTTCCTTAGGTCGTATTTCACGGCCCGGAAAAATTTTAGGCGATCGGGGTCCGGGGGTCCCGGAATCACTTGGAAGGGTGGGCAATAGCACACGAAAATATGGGAATCGCGCGGAATTCTAGTTTTTTGGCCGAAAAACAGACAAAACTAGGAACGATCATGGATGGGTGGTGACTATGGTTCCTTAGGTCTTATTTGATAGTCCGGAAAAATTTTAGGCGATAGGGGTCCAGAGACCCGGGACCACTCGAAAGGCGTGGGCTATAACACACAAAAATATGGGATCGCACGGAATTCTAGGTCTTTTTCAGTAACATGCAAAAAATATGGAAAGATCTTGGCAGGGCGGTGACTATGGTTCCTTTGGTCTTATTTGATTGTCCGAAAAAATAATAGGCGATGGGGGTCCGGAAGTCCCGGGACCACTCGGAAGGCGTGGGCTATAACACACAAAAATATGGGAATCGCGCGGAATTCTAGTTGTTTGGCCGAAAAACGCAAAAAATGAGGAACGATCATGGCTGGGCGGTGACTATGGTTCCTTAAGTCATATTTGATAGTCCGGAAAAATTTTAGGCGATAGGGGTCCGGAGTTCCCGGGTTCACTTGGAAGGCGTGGGTTATAGGACACGAAAATATGGGAATCACGCGGAATCCTAGATTTTTGGCCGAAAAACGGAAAAAACTTGGAACGATCATGGCTGGGCGGTGACTATGGTTCCTTAGGTCTTATTTGATAGTCCGATAAAATTTTAGGCGATAGGGGTCCGCAGACCCGGGACCACTCGGAAGGTGTGGGCTATAACACACAAAAATATGGGAATCGCGCGGAATTCTAGTTGTTTGGCCGAAAAACGCAAACAAATAAGGAACGATCATGGCGGGGCGGATACTATGGTTCCTTAGGTCGTATTTTCTTGCCCGGAAAAATTTTAGGCGATCTGGGTCCGCGGCTCTTGGGACCACTCGGAAAGCGTAAGCTATAGCACACTAAAATATGCAAATCGCGCGGAGTTCTAGTTTTTTGGCCGAAAAATGCAAAGCATTTGGAACGATCATGATGGGTCGGTGACTATTGTACCTTAGTTCGTATTTGATAGTCCAGAAAATTTTTAGGCGATCGGGGTCCGCGGCTCCCTGGACCACTTGGAAGGCGTAAGCTATAGCACACTAAAATATGCATATCGCACGGAGTTCTAGTTTTTTGGCCGAAAAATGCAAAGCATTTGGAACGATAATGGTGGGGCGGTGACTATGGTACCTTAGGTCGTATTTGATAGTCCAGAAAATTTTTAGGCGATCGGGGTCTGCGGCTACCCGTACCACTTGGAAGGCGTGGGTATAGCACACGAAAATATGGGAATCGGGCGTAATTCTAGTTTTTTGGCCGAAAAATGCAAAAAATGAGAAACGATGATGGCGGAGCGGATACTATGGTTCCTTAGGTCTTATTTGATAGTCCGGAAAAATTTTAGGCGATAGGGGTCCGGAGGTCCCGGGACCACTCGGAAGGTGTGGGTTATAACACACAAAAATATGGGAATCACGCGGAATTCTAGTTGTTTGGCCGAAAAACGCAAAAAATAAGGAACGATCATGGCGGGGCGGATACTATGGTTCCTTAGGTCTTATTTGATTGCCCGGAAAAATGTTAGGTGATCAGGGTCCGCGGCTCTTGGGACCACTCGGAATGCGTGGGTATAGCTCATGAAAATATGGGAATCACGAGAAATTCTAGGTCTTTTTCAGTAACATGCAAAAAATGTGGAAAGATCTTGGCAGGGCGGTGACTATGGTTCCTTTGGTCTTATTTGATTGTCCGGAAAAATATTAGACGATGGGGGTCCGGAGGTCCCGGGACCACTCGGAAGGCGTGGGCTATAACACACAAAAATATGTGAATCGCGCGGAATTCTAGTTGTATGGCCGAAAAATGCAAAAAATAAGGAACGATCATGGCGGGGCGGATACTATGGTTCCTTAGGTCGAATTTGATTGCCCGGAAAAATTTTAGCCGATCGGGGTCCGCGGCTCTTGGGACCAGTTGGAATACGTGGGTATAGCACACGAAAATATGGGAATCGGGCGAAATTCTAGGTCTTTTTCAGTAACATGCAAAAAATGTTGAAAGATCTTGGCAGGGCGGTGACTATGGTTCCTTTGGTCTTGTTTGATTGTCCGGAAAAATATTAGGAGATGGGGGTCCGGAGGTCCCGGGACCACTCGGAAGGAGTGGGCTATAACACACAAAAATATGGGAATCGCGCGAAATTCTAGTTGTTTGGCCGAAAAACGCAAAAAATGAGGAACGATCATGGCTAGGCGGTGACTATGGTTCCTTAGGTCGTATTTGATTGTCCGGAAAAATTTTAGGCGATAGGGGTCCGGAGTTCTCGGGTTCACTTGGAAGGCGTGGGCTATAGGACACGAAAATATGGGAATCACGCGAAATTCTAGTTTTTTGGCCGAAAAACGGAAAAACCTAGGAACAATCATGGCTGGGCGGTGACTATGGTTCCTTAGGTCTTATTTGATAGTCCGGAAAACTTTTAGGCGATAGGGGTCCGGAGACCCGGGACCACTCGGAAGGTGTGGGCTATAACACACAAAAATATGGGAATCGCGCGGAATTCTAGTTGTTTGGCCGAAAAACGCAAAAAAATAAGGAACGATCATGGCGGGGCGGATAGTATGGTTCCATAGGTCGTATTTTATTGCCAGGAAATATTTTAGGCGATCTGGGTCCGCGGCTCTTCGGACCACTCGGAAGGCATAAGCTATAGCACACTAAAATATGCAAATCGCGCGGAGTTCTAGTTTTTTGGCTGGTGGGGCGGTGACTATGGTACCTTAGGTCTTATTTGATAGTCCAGAAAATTTTTAGGCGATCGGGGTCCGCGGCTCCCCGGACCACTTGGAAGGCGTGGGTATAGCACACGAAAATATGGGAATCGGGCGTAATTCAAGTTTTTTGGCCGAAAAATGCAAAAAATGAGAAACGATGATGGCGGGGCGGTTACTATGGTTCCTTAGGTCGTATTTGACGGCCCGGAAAAATTTTAGGCGATCGGGGTCCGGGGGTTCCCGGAATCACTTGGAAGGGTGGGCAATAGCAGACGAAAATATGGGAATCGCGCGGAATTCTAGTTTTTTGGCCGAAAAACGGAAAAAACTAGGAACGATCATGGATGGGTGGTGACTATGGTTCCTTAGGTCTTATTTGATAGTCCGAAAAATTTTAGGCGATAGGGGTCCAGAGACCCGGGACCACTCGGAAGGCGTGGGCTATAACACACAAAAATATGGGATCGCACGGAATTCTAGGTCTTTTTCAGTAACATGCAAAAAATGTGGAAAGATCTTGGCAGGGCGGTGACTATGGTTCCTTTGGTCTTATTTGATTTTCCGGAAAAATAATAGGCGATGGGGGTCCGGAGGTCCCGGGACCACTCGGAAGGCGTGGGCTATAACACACAAAAATATGGGAATCGCGCGGAATTCTAGTTGTTTGGCCGAAGAACGCAAAAAATGTGGAAAGATCTTGGCAGGGCGGTGACTATGGTTCCTTTGGTCTTGTTTGATTGTATGGAAAAATAATAGGCGATGGGGGTCCGGAGGTCCCGGGACCACTAGGAAGGCGTGTGCTATAACACACAAAAATATGGGAATCGCGCGAAATTCTAGTTGTTTGGCCGAAAAATGCAAAAAATGAGGAACGATCATGGCTGGGCGGTGACTATGGTTCCGTAAGTCGTATTTGATAGTCCGGAAAAATTTTAGGCGATAGGGGTCCGGAGTTCCCGGGTTCACTTGGAAGGCGTGGGCTATAGGACACGAAAATATGGGAATCACGCGGAATCCTAGTTTTTGGGCCGAAAAATGGAAAAAACTAGGAACGATCATGGCTAGGCGGTGACTATGGTTCCTTAGGTCTTATTTGATAGTCCGATAAAATTTTAGGCAATAGGGGTCCGGAGACCCGGGACCACTCGGAAGGTGTGGGCTATAACACACAAAAATATGGGAATCGCGCGGAATTCTAGTTGTTTGGCCGAAAAACGCAAAAAAATAAGGAACGATCATGGCGGGGCGGATACTATGGTTCCTTAGGTCGTATTTTATTGCCTGGAAAAATTTTAGGCGATCTGGGTCCTCGGCTCTTGGGACCACTCAATATACGTGGGTATAGTATACGAAAATTTGGGAATCGGGCAAAATTCTAGGTCTTTTTTAGTAACATGCAAAAAATGTTGAAAGATCTTGGCAGGGCGGTGACTATGGTTCCTTTGGTCTTATTTGATTGCCCGGAAAAATTTTAGGCGATCTGGGTCCGCGGCTCTTGGGACCACTCGGAAAACGTAAGCTATAGCACACTAAAATATGCAAATCGCGCGGAGTTCTAGTTTTTTGGCCGAAAAATGCAAAGCATTTGGAACGATCATGGTGGGGCGGTGACTATGGTACCTTAGTTCGTATTTGATAGTCCAGAAAATTTTTAGGCGATCGGGGTCCGCGGCTCCCTGGACCACTTGGAAGGCGTAAGCTATAGCACACTAAAATATGCAAATCGCGCGGAGTTCTAGTTTTTTGGTCGAAAAATGCAAAGCATTTGGAACGATCATGGTGGGGCGGTGACTATGGTACCTTAGATCGTATTTGATAGTCCAAAAAATTTTTAGGCGATCGGGGTCTGCGGCTACCCGTACCACTTGGAAGGCTTGGGTATAGCACACGAAAATATGGGAATCAGGCGTAATTCTAGTTTTTTGGCCGAAAAATGCAAAAAATGAGAAACAATGATGGCGGGGCGGATACTATGGTTCCTTAGGTCTTATTTGATAGTCCGGAAAAATTTTAGGCTACGGAAAATTTTCGTGCTATAGCACACGAAAATATGGAAATCGCGCGGAATTCTTGTTTTTTGGCTGAAAAACGCAAAAGACTAGGAACGATCATGGCGTGGCAGTGACTATGGTTCCTTAGGTCGTATTTGATAGTCCGGAAAATTTTTAGGCGATCCGGCTCCGGGGGGGCCCGACCCACTCGGAAGGCGTGGGCGATAGCACACAAAAATATGGGAATCGGGCGGAATTCTAGTTTTTTGGCCAAGAAATGCAAAAAATGAGGAACGATCATGGCGAGGCGGTGACTATGGTTCCTTAGGTCCTAATTGATGGCCCGAAAATATTTTAGGCGATAGGGGTCCGGAGACCCGGGACCACTCGGATGGCGTGGGCTATAACACACAAATAAATGGGATCGCGCGGAATTCTAGTTTTTTGGCTGAAAAACGCAATAAATGAGGAACGATCATGGCGGGGCGGTGACTATGGTTCCTTAGGTCGTATTTGATGGCCCGGAAAATTTTAGGCGATCGGGGTCCACGGCTCCCGGGACCACTCGGAAGGCGTAAGCTATAGCACACTAAAATATGCAAATCGCGCGGAGTTCTAGTTTTTTGGCCGAAAAATGCAAAGCATTTGGAACGATCATGGTGGGGCGGTGACTATGGTACCTTAGGTCGTATTTGATAGTCCGGAAAATTTTTAGGCGATCGGGGTCCGCGGCTCCCCGGACCACTTGGAAGGCGTGGGTATAGCACACGAAAATATGGGAATCGGGCGTAATTCTAGTTTTTTGGCCGAAAAATGCAAAAAATGAGAAACGATGATGGTGGGGATGTTACTATGGTTCCTTAGGTCATATTTGACGGCCCAGAAAAATTTTAGGCGATCGGGGTCCGGGGGTCCCGGAACCACTTGGAAGGGTGGGCAATAGCACACAAAAATATTGTAATCAGGCGGAATTTTAGTTTTTTGGCCGAAAAATACAACAAATGAGGAATGATCATGGCTGGGCGGTGACTATGGTTCCTTAGGTCGTATTTGATAGTCCGGAAAAATTTTAGGCGATAGGGGTCCGGAGTTCTCGGGTTCACTTGGAAGGCGTGGGCTATAGGACACGAAAATATGGGAATCGCGCGGAATTCTAGTTTTTTGGCCGAAAAACGGAAAAAACTAGGAACGATCATGGCTGGGCGGTGACTATGGTTCCTTAGGTCTTATTTGATAGTCCGGAAAAATTTTAGGCGATAGGGGTCCGGAGACCCGGGACCACTCGGATGGCGTGGGCTATAACACACAAATATATGGGATCGCGCGGAATTCTATTTGTTTGGCCGAAAAACGCAAAAAATGAGGAATGCTCATGGCGGGGTGATGACTATGGTTCCTTAGGTCATATTTGATAGTCCGGAAAAATTTTAGGCGATAGGGGTCCGGAGTTCCCGGGTTCACTTGGAAGGCGTGGGCTATAGGACACGAAAATATGGGAATCGCGCGGAATTCTAGTTTTTTGGCCGAAAAACGGAAAAACCTAGGAACAATCATAGCTGGGCGGTAACTATGGTTCCTTAGGTCTTATTTGATAGTCCGGAAAACTTTTAGGCGATAGGGGTCCGGAGACCCGGTACCACTCGGAAGGTGTGGGCTATAACACACAAAAATATGGGAATCGCGCGGAATTCTAGTTGTTTGGCCGAAAAACGCAAAAAAATAAGGAACGATCATGGTGGGGCGGATACTATGGTTCCTTAGGTCGTATTTTATTGCCAGGAAAAATTTTAGGCGATCTGGGTCCGCGGCTCTTCGGACCACTCGGAAGGCATAAGCTATAGCACACTAAAATATGCAAATCGCGCGGAGTTCTAGTTTTTTGGCTGGTGGGGCGGTGACTATGGTACCTTAGGTCGTATTTGATAGTCCAGAAAAATTTTAGGCAATCGGGGTCCGCGGCTCCCCGGACCACTTGGAAGGCGTGGGTATAGCACACGAAAATATGGGAATCGGGCGTAATTCATGTTTTTTGGCCGAAAAATGCAAAAAATGAGAAACGATGATGGCGGGGCGGTTACCATGGTTCCTTAGGTCGTATTTCACGGCCCGGAAAAATTTTAGGCGATCGGGGTCCGGGGGTCCCGGAATCACTTGGAAGGGTGGGCAATAGCACACGAAAATATGGGAATCGCGCGGAATTCTAGTTTTTTGGCCGAAAAACAGACAAAACTAGGAACGATCATGGATGGGTGGTGACTATGGTTCCTTAGGTCTTATTTGATAGTCCGGAAAAATTTTAGGCGATAGGGGTCCAGAGACCCGGGACCACTCGAAAGGCGTGGGCTATAACACACAAAAATATGGGATCGCACGGAATTCTAGGTCTTTTTCAGTAACATGCAAAAAATATGGAAAGATCTTGGCAGGGCGGTGACTATGGTTCCTTTGGTCTTATTTGATTGTCCGAAAAAATAATAGGCGATGGGGGTCCGGAAGTCCCGGGACCACTCGGAAGGCGTGGGCTATAACACACAAAAATATGGGAATCGCGCGGAATTCTAGTTGTTTGGCCGAAAAACGCAAAAAATGAGGAACGATCATGGCTGGGCGGTGACTATGGTTCCTTAAGTCATATTTGATAGTCCGGAAAAATTTTAGGCGATAGGGGTCCGGAGTTCCCGGGTTCACTTGGAAGGCGTGGGTTATAGGACACGAAAATATGGGAATCACGCGGAATCCTAGATTTTTGGCCGAAAAACGGAAAAAACTTGGAACGATCATGGCTGGGCGGTGACTATGGTTCCTTAGGTCTTATTTGATAGTCCGATAAAATTTTAGGCGATAGGGGTCCGCAGACCCGGGACCACTCGGAAGGTGTGGGCTATAACACACAAAAATATGGGAATCGCGCGGAATTCTAGTTGTTTGGCCGAAAAACGCAAACAAATAAGGAACGATCATGGCGGGGCGGATACTATGGTTCCTTAGGTCGTATTTTCTTGCCCGGAAAAATTTTAGGCGATCTGGGTCCGCGGCTCTTGGGACCACTCGGAAAGCGTAAGCTATAGCACACTAAAATATGCAAATCGCGCGGAGTTCTAGTTTTTTGGCCGAAAAATGCAAAGCATTTGGAACGATCATGATGGGTCGGTGACTATTGTACCTTAGTTCGTATTTGATAGTCCAGAAAATTTTTAGGCGATCGGGGTCCGCGGCTCCCTGGACCACTTGGAAGGCGTAAGCTATAGCACACTAAAATATGCATATCGCACGGAGTTCTAGTTTTTTGGCCGAAAAATGCAAAGCATTTGGAACGATAATGGTGGGGCGGTGACTATGGTACCTTAGGTCGTATTTGATAGTCCAGAAAATTTTTAGGCGATCGGGGTCTGCGGCTACCCGTACCACTTGGAAGGCGTGGGTATAGCACACGAAAATATGGGAATCGGGCGTAATTCTAGTTTTTTGGCCGAAAAATGCAAAAAATGAGAAACGATGATGGCGGAGCGGATACTATGGTTCCTTAGGTCTTATTTGATAGTCCGGAAAAATTTTAGGCGATAGGGGTCCGGAGGTCCCGGGACCACTCGGAAGGTGTGGGTTATAACACACAAAAATATGGGAATCACGCGGAATTCTAGTTGTTTGGCCGAAAAACGCAAAAAATAAGGAACGATCATGGCGGGGCGGATACTATGGTTCCTTAGGTCTTATTTGATTGCCCGGAAAAATGTTAGGTGATCAGGGTCCGCGGCTCTTGGGACCACTCGGAATGCGTGGGTATAGCTCATGAAAATATGGGAATCACGAGAAATTCTAGGTCTTTTTCAGTAACATGCAAAAAATGTGGAAAGATCTTGGCAGGGCGGTGACTATGGTTCCTTTGGTCTTATTTGATTGTCCGGAAAAATATTAGATGATGGGGGTCCGGAGGTCCCGGGACCACTCGGAAGGCGTGGGCTATAACACACAAAAATATGTGAATCGCGCGGAATTCTAGTTGTATGGCCGAAAAATGCAAAAAATAAGGAACGATCATGGCGGGGCGGATACTATGGTTCCTTAGGTCGAATTTGATTGCCCGGAAAAATTTTAGCCGATCGGGGTCCGCGGCTGTTGGGACCAGTTGGAATACGTGGGTATAGCACACGAAAATATGGGAATCGGGCGAAATTCTAGGTCTTTTTCAGTAACATGCAAAAAATGTTGAAAGATCTTGGCAGGGCGGTGACTATGGTTCCTTTGGTCTTGTTTGATTGTCCGGAAAAATATTAGGAGATGGGGTTCCGGAGGTCCCGGGACCACTCGGAAGGAGTGGGCTATAACACACAAAAATATGGGAATCGCGCGAAATTCTAGTTGTTTGGCCGAAAAACGCAAAAAATGAGGAACGATCATGGCTAGGCGGTGACTATGGTTCCTTAGGTCGTATTTGATTGTCCGGAAAAATTTTAGGCGATAGGGGTCCGGAGTTCTCGGGTTCACTTGGAAGGCGTGGGCTATAGGACACGAAAATATGGGAATCACGCGGAATCCTAGTTTTTGGGCCGAAAAACGGAAAAAACTAGGAACGATCATGGCTGGGCGGTGACTATGGTTCCTTAGGTCTTATTTGATAGTCCGGAAAACTTTTAGGCGATAGGGGTCCGGAGACCCGGGACCACTCGGAAGGTGTGGGCTATAACACACAAAAATATGGGAATCGCGCGGAATTCTAGTTGTTTGGCCGAAAAACGCAAAAAAATAAGGAACGATCATGGCGGGGCGGATTGTATGGTTCCATAGGTCGTATTTTATTGCCAGGAAATATTTTAGGCGATCTGGGTCCGCGGCTCTTCGGACCACTCGGAAGGCATAAGCTATAGCACACTAAAATATGCAAATCGCGCGGAGTTCTAGTTTTTTGGCTGGTGGGGCAGTGACTATGGTACCTTAGGTCTTATTTGATAGTCCAGAAAATTTTTAGGCGATCGGGGTCCGCGGCTCCCCGGACCACTTGGAAGGCGTGGGTATAGCACACGAAAATATGGGAATCGGGCGTAATTCAAGTTTTTTGGCCGAAAAATGCAAAAAATGAGAAACGATGATGGCGGGGCGGTTACCATGGTTCCTTAGGTCGTATTTGACGGCCCGGAAAAATTTTAGGCGATCGGGGTCCGGGGGTCCCGGAATCACTTGGAAGGGTGGGCAATAGCACACGAAAATATGGGAATCGCGCGGAATTCTAGTTTTTTGGCCGAAAAACGGAAAAAACTAGGAACGATCATGGATGGGTGGTGACTATGGTTCCTTAGGTCTTATTTGATAGTCCGAAAAAATTTTAGGCGATAGGGGTCCAGAGACCCGGGACCACTCGGAAGGCGTGGGCTATAACACACAAAAATATGGGATTGCACGGAATTCTAGGTCTTTTTCAGTAACATGCAAAAAATGTGGAAAGATCTTGGCAGGGCGGTGACTATGGTTCCTTTGGTCTTATTTGATTTTCCGGAAAAATAATAGGCGATGGGGATCCGGAGGTCCCGGGACCACTCGGAAGGCGTGGGCTATAACACACAAAAATATGGGAATCGCGCGGAATTCTAGTTGTTTGGCCGAAGAACGCAAAAAATGTGGAAAGATCTTGGCAGGGCGGTGACTATGGTTCCTTTGGTCTTGTTTGATTGTATGGAAAAATAATAGGCGATGGGGGTCCGGAGGTCCCGGGACCACTAGGAAGGCGTGTGCTATAACACACAAAAATATGGGAATCGCGCGAAATTCTAGTTGTTTGGCCGAAAAATGCAAAAAATGAGGAACGATCATGGCTGGGCGGTGACTATGGTTCCGTAAGTCGTATTTGATAGTCCTGAAAAATTTTAGGCGATAGGGGTCCGGAGTTCCCGGGTTCACTTGGAAGGCGTGGGCTATAGGACACGAAAATATGGGAATCACGCGGAATCCTAGTTTTTGGGCCGAAAAACGAAAAAAACTAGGAACGATCATGGCTAGGCGGTGACTATGGTTCCTTAGGTCTTATTTGATAGTCCGATAAAATTTTAGGCAATAGGGGTCCGGAGACCCGGGACCACTCGGAAGGTGTGGGCTATAACACACAAAAATATGGGAATCGCGCGGAATTCTAGTTGTTTGGCCGAAAAACGCAAAAAAACAAGGAACGATCATGGCGGGGTGGATACTATGGTTCCTTAGGTCGAATTTGATTGCCCGTAAAAATTTTAGCCGATCGGGGTCCGCGGCTCTTGGGACCACTCGATATACGTGGGTATAGTACACGAAAATATGGGAATCGGGCGAAATTCTAGGTCTTTTTTAGTAACATGCAAAAAATGTTGAAAGATCTTGGCAGGGCGGTGACTATGGTTCCTTTGGTCTTATTTGATTGCCCGGAAAAATTTTAGGCGATCTGGGTCCGCGGCTCTTGGGACCACTCGGAAAGCGTAAGCTATAGCACACTAAAATATGCAAATCGCGCGGAGTTCTAGTTTTTTGGCCGAAAAATGCAAAGCATTTGGAAGATCATGGTGGGGCGGTGACTATGGTACCTTAGTTCGTATTTGATAGTCCAGAAAATTTTTAGGCGATCGGGGTCCGCGGCTCCCTGGACCACTTGGAAGGCGTAAGCTATAGCACACTAAAATATGCAAATCGCGCGGAGTTCTAGTTTTTTGGTCGAAAAATGCAAAGCATTTGGAACGATCATGGTGGGGCGGTGACTATGGTACCTTAGATCGTATTTGATAGTCCAAAAAATTTTTAGGCGATCGGGGTCCGCGGCTCCCCGGACCACTTGGAAAGCGTGGGTATAGCACACGAAAATATGGGAATCGGGCGTAATTCTAGTTTTTTGGCCGAAAAATGCAAAAAATGAGAAACAATGATGGCGGGGCGGATACTATGGTTCCTTAGGTCTTATTTGATAGTCCGGAAAAATTTTAGGCTACGGAAAATTTTCGTGCTATAGCACACGAAAATATGGAAATCGCGCGGAATTCTTGTTTTTTGGCTGAAAAACGCAAAAGACTAGGAACGATCATGGCGTGGCAGTGACTATGGTTCCTTAGGTCGTATTTGATAGTCCGGAAAATTTTTAGGCGATCCGGCTCCGGGGGGCCCGACCCACTCGGAAGGCGTGGGCGATAGCACACAAAAATATGGGAATCGGGCGGAATTCTAGTTTTTTGGCCAAGAAATGCAAAAAATGAGGAACGATCATGGCGAGGCGGTGACTATGGTTCCTTAGGTCCTAATTGATGGCCCGAAAATATTTTAGGCGATAGGGGTCCGGAGACCCGGGACCACTCGGATGGCGTGGGCTATAACACACAAATAAATGGGATCGAGCGGAATTCTAGTTTTTTGGCTGAAAAACGCAATAAATGAGGAACGATCATGGCGGGGCGGTGACTATGGTTCCTTAGGTCGTATTTGATGGCCCGGAAAATTTTAGGCGATCGGGGTCCACGGCTCCCGGGACCACTCGGAAGGCGTAAGCTATAGCACACTAAAATATGCAAATCGCGCGGAGTTCTAGTTTTTTGGCCGAAAAATGCAAAGCATTTGGAATGATCATGGTGGGGCGGTGACTATGGTACCTTAGGTCGTATTTGATAGTCCAGAAATTTTTTAGGCGATCGGGATCCGCAGCTACCCGGACCACTTGGAAGGCGTGGGTATAGCACATGAAAATATGGGAATCGGGCGTAATTCTAGTTTTTTGGCCGAAAAATGCAAAAAATGAGAAACGATGATGGTGGGGATGTTACTATGGTTCCTTAGGTCATATTTGACGGCCCAGAAAAATTTTAGGCGATCGGGGTCCAGGGGTCCCGGAACCACTTGGAAGGGTGGGCAATAGCACACAAAAATATTGTAATCAGGCGGAATTTTAGTTTTTTGGCCGAAAAATACAACAAATAAGGAATGATCATGGCTGGGCGGTGACTATGGTTCCTTAGGTCGTATTTGATAGTCTGGAAAAATTTTAGGCGATAGGGGTCCGGAGTTCTCGGGTTCACTTGGAAGGCGTGGGCTATAGGACACGAAAATATGGGAATCGCGCGAAATTCTAGTGTTTTGGCCGAAAAACGGAAAAAACTAGGAACGATCATGGCTGGGCGGTGACTATGGTTCCTTAGGTCTTATTTGATAGTCCGGAAAAATTTTAGGCGATAGGGGTCCGGAGACCCGGGACCACTCGGATGGCGTGGGCTATAACACACAAATATATGGGATCGCGCGGAATTCTATTTGTTTGGCCGAAAAACGCAAAAAATGAGGAATGCTCATGGCGGGGTGGTTACTATTGTTCCTTAGGTGGTATTTGATGGCCCGGAAAATTTTTAGGCGATCGGGGCTCGGGGTTCCCGAGACCCCTTGGAATGCGTTGGCTAAAGCACACGAAAATATGGAAACCGCGCGGAATTCTAGTTTTTTGGCTGAAAAATGCAAAAGACTAGGAACGATCATGGCGGGGCGGTGACTATGGTTCCTTAGGTCGTATTTGATAGTCCGGAAAATTTTTAGGCGATCCAGCTCCGGGGGGCCCGGCCCACTCGGAAGGCGTGGGCAATAGCCCACAAAAATATGGTAATCGAGCGGAATTCTATTTTTTTGGCCAAAAAATGCAAAAAATGAGGAACGATCATGGCGAGGCGGTGACTATGGTTCCTTATGAGCTAATTGATGTCCCGAAACGTTTTTAGGCGATCCGAGTCCGGCGGCCCGGCGCTCTCGGAAGGCGTGGGCAATAGCACACAAAAATATGGTAATCGAGCGGAATTCTAGTTTTTTGGCCGAAAAATGCAATAAATGAGGAACGATCATGGCGGGGCGGTGACTATGGTTCCTTAGGTCGTATTTGATGGCCCGGAAAATTTTAGGCGATCGGGGTCCACGGCTCCCGGGACCACTCGGAAGGCGTAAGCTATAGCACACTAAAATATGCAAATCGCACGGAGTTCTAGTTTTTTGGCCGAAAAATGCAAAGCATTTGGAACGATCATGGTGGGGCGGTGACTATGGTACCTTAGGTCGTATTTGATAGTCCGGAAATTTTTTAGGCGATCGGGATCAGCGGCTACCCGGACCACTTGGAAGGCGTGGGTATAGCACACGAAAATATGGGAATCGGGCGTAATTCTAGTTTTTTGGCCGAAAAATGCAAAAAATGAGAAACGATGATGGCGGGGATGTTACTATGGTTCCTTAGGTCGTATTTGACGGCCCAGAAAAATTTTAGGCGATCGGGGTCCGAGGGTCCCGGAACCACTTGGAAGGGTGGGCAATAGCACACAAAAATATTGTAATCAGGCGGAATTCTAGTTTTTTGGCCGAAAAACGCAACAAATGAGGAATGATCATGGCTGGGCGGTGACTATGGTTCCTTAGGTCGTATTTGATGGTCCGGAAAAATTTTAGGCGATAGGGGTCCGTAGTTCCCGGGTTCACTTGGAAGGCGTATAGGACACGAAAATATGGGAATCGCGCGGAATTCTAGTTTTTTGGCCGAAAAACAGAAAAAACTAGGAACGATCATGGCTGGGCGGTGACTATGGTTCCTTAGGTCTTATTTGATAGTCCAGAAAAATTTTAGGCGATAGGGGTCCGGAGATCCGGGACCACTCGGATGGCGTGGGCTATAACACACAAATATATGGGATCGCGCGGAATTCTATTTGTTTGGCCGAAAAACGCAAAAAATGAGGAACGCTCATGGCGGGGTGGTTACTATGGTTCCTTAGGTTGTATTTGATGGCCCGGAAAATTTTTAGGCGATCGGGTCTCGGGAACCCCGAGACCCCTTGGAAGGCGTGGGCTAAAGCACACGAAAATATGGAAACCGCGCGGAATTCTTGTTTTTTGGCTGAAAAGTGCAAAAGACTAGGAACGATCATGGCGGGGCAGTGACTATGGTTCCTTAGGTCGTATTTGATAGTCCGGAAAATTTTTAGGCGATCCAGCTCCGGGGGGCCCGACCCACTCGGAAGGCGTGGGCGATAGCGCACAAAAATATGGGAATCGGGCGGAATTCTAGTTTTTTGGCCAAAAAATGCAAAAAATGAGGAACGATCATGGCAAGGCGGTGACTATGGTTCCTTAGGTCCTAATTGATGTCCCGAATATTTTTTAGGCAATCCGAGTCTGGCGGCCCGGCCCACTCGGAAGGCGTGGGCAATAGCACTCAAAAATATGGTAATCGAGCGGAATTCTATTGTTTTGGCCAAAAAATGCAAAAAATGAGGAACGATCATGGCGAGGCGGTGACTATGGTTCCTTAGGTGCTAATTGATGACCCGAAACGTTTTTAGGCGATCCGAGTCCGGCGGCTCGGCGCTCTCGGAAGGCGTGGGCAATAGCACACAAAAATATGGTAAGCGAGCGGAATTCTAGTTTTTTGGCCGAAAAACGCAATAAATGAGGAACGATCATGGAGGGGCGGTGACTATGGTTCCTTAGGTCGTATTTGATGGCCCGGAAAATTTTAGGCGATCGGGGTCCACGGCTCCCGGGACCACTCGGAAGGCGTAAGCTATAGCACACTAAAATATGCAAATCGAGCGGAGTTCTAGTTTTTTGGCCGAAAAATGCAAAGCATTTGGAACGATCATGGTGGGGCGGTGACTATGATACCTTAGGTCGTATTTGATAGTCCGGAAATTTTTTAGGCGATCGGGATCCGTGGCTCCCCGGACCACTTGGAAGGCGTGGGTATAGCACACGAAAATATGGGAATCGGGCATAATTCTAGTTTTTTCGCCGAAAAATGCAAAAAATGAGAAACGATTATGGCGGGGATGTTACTATGGTTCCTTAGGTCGTATTTGACGGCCCAGAAAAATTTTAGGCGATCGGGGTCCGGGGGTCCCGGAACCACTTGGAAGGGTGGGCAATAGCACACAAAAATATTGTAATCAGGCGGAATTCTAGTTTTTTGGCCGAAAAACGCAACAAATGAGGAATGATCATGGCTGGGCGGTGACTATGGTTCCTTAGGTCGTATTTGATAGTCCGGAAAAATTTTAGGCGATAGGGGTCCGGAGTTCTCGGGTTCACTTGGAAGGCGTGGGCTATAGGACACAAAAATATGGGAATCGCGCGGAATTCTAGTTTTTTGGCCGAAAAACGGAAAAAACTAGGAAGGATCATTGCTGGGCGGTGACTATGGTTCCTTAGGTCTTATTTGATAGTCCGGAAAATTTTTAGGCGATCCAGCTCCGGGGGGGCCGACCCACTCGGAAGGCGTGGGCGATAGCACACAAAAATATGGGAATCGGGCGGAATTCTAGTTTTTTGGCCAAAAAATGCAAAAAATGAGGAACGATCATGGCAAGGCAGTGACTATGGTTCCTTAGGTCCTAATTGATGGCCCGAATATTTTTAGGCGATCCGAGTCCGGCGGCCCGGCCCACTCGGAAGGCGTGGGCAATAGCACACAAAAATATGGTAATCGAGCGGAATTCTATTTTTTTGGCCAAAAAATGCAAAAAATGAGGAACGATCATGGCGAGGCGGTGACTATGGTTCCTTAGGTGCTAATTGATGTCCCGAAATGTTTTTAGGCGATCCGAGTCCGGCGGCCCGGCGCTCTCGGAAGGGGTGGGCAATAGCACACAAAAATATGGTAATCGAGCAGAATTCTAGTTTTTTGGCCGAAAAACGCAATAAATGAGGAACGATCATGGCGCGGCAGTGACTATGGTTCCTTAGGTCGTATTTGATGGCCCGGAAAATTTTAGGCGATCGGGGTCCACGGCTCCCGGGACCACTTGGAAGGCGTAAGCTATAGCACACTAAAATATGCAAATCGCGCGGAGTTCTAGTTTTTTGGCCGAAAAATGCAAAGCATTTGGAACGATCATGGTGGGGCGGTGACTATGGTACCTTAGGTCGTATTTGATAGTCCGGAAATGTTTTAGGCGATCGGGATCCGCGGCTCCCCGGACCACTTGGAAGGCGTGGGTATAGCACACGAAAATATAGGAATCGGGCATAATTCTAGTTTTTTGGCCGAAAAATGCAAAAAATGAGAAACGATGATGGCGGGGATGTTACTATGGTTCCTTAGGTCGTATTTGACAGCCCAGAAAAATTTTAGGCGATCGAGGTCCGGGGGTCCCGGAACCACTTGGAAGGGTGGGCAATAGCACATAAAAATATTGTAATCAGGCGGAATTCTAGTTTTTTGGCCGAAAAACGCAACAAATGAGGAATGATCATGGCTGGGCGGTGACTATGGTTTCTTAGGTCGTATTTGACAGTCCGAAAATTTTTTAGGCGATCGGGATCCGCGGCTCCCCGGACCACTTGGAAGGCGTGGGTATAGCACACGAAAATATGGGAATCGGGCATAATTCTAGTTTTTTCGCCGAAAAATGCAAAAAATGAGAAACGATTATGGCGGGGATGTTACTATGGTTCCTTAGGTCGTATTTGACGGCCCAGAAAAATTTTAGGCGATCGGGGTCCGGGGGTCCCGGAACCACTTGGAAGGGTGGGCAATAGCACACAAAAATATTGTAATCAGGCGGAATTCTAGTTTTTTGGCCGAAAAACGCAACAAATGAGGAATGATCATGGCTGGGCGGTGACTATGGTTCCTTAGGTCGTATTTGATAGTCCGAAAAAATTTTAGGCGATAGGGGTCCGGAGTTCTCGGGTTCACTTGGAAGGCGTGGGCTATAGGACACGAAAATATGGGAATCGCGCGGAATTCTAGTTTTTTGGCCGAAAAACGAAAAAACTAGGAACGATCATGGCTGGGCGGTGACTATGGTTCCTTAGGTCTTATTTGATAGTCCGGAAAAATTTTAGGCGATAGGGGTCCGGAGACCCGGGACCACTCGGATGGCGTGGGCTATAACACACAAATATATGGGATCGCGCGGAATTCTATTTGTTTGGCCGAAAAACGCAAAAAATGAGGAACGCTCATGGCAGGGTGGTTACTATGATTCCTTAGGTGGTATTTGATGGCCCGGAAAATTTTTAGGCGATCGGGGCTCGGGGTTCCCGAGACCCCTTGGAAGGCGTGGGCTAAAGCACACGAAAATATGGAAACCGCGCGGAATTCTAGTTTTTTGGCTGAAAAATGCAAAAGACTAGGAACGATCATGGCGGGGCAGTGACTATGGTTCCTTAGGTCGTATTTGATAGTCCAGAAAATTTTTAGGCGATCCAGCTCCGGGGGGCCCGACCCACTCGGAAGGCGTGGGCGATAGCACACAAAAATATGGGAATCGGGCGGAATTCTAGTTTTTTGGCCAAAAAATGCAAAAAATGAGGAACGATCATGGCAAGGCGGTGACTATGGTTCCTTAGGTCCTAATTGATGGCCCGAATATTTTTAGGCGATCCGAGTCCGGCGGCCCGGCCCACTCGGAAGGCGTGGGCAATAGCACACAAAAATATGGTAATCGAGCAGAATTCTATTTTTTGGCCAAAAAATGCAAAAAATGTGGAACGATCATGGCGAGGTGGTGAATATGGTTCCTTAGGTGCTAATTGATGTCCCGAAACGTTTTTAGGCGATCCGAGTCCGGCGGCGCGGCGCTCTCGGACGGCGTGGGCAATAGCACACAAAAATATGGTAATCGAGCGGAATTCTAGTTTTTTGGCCGAAAAACGCAATAAATGAGGAACGATCATGGCGGGGCGGTGACTATGGTTCCTTAGGTCGTATTTGATGGCCCGGAAAATTTTAGGCGATCGGGGTCCACGGCTCCCGGGACCACTTGGAAGGCGTAAGCTATAGCACACTAAAATAGGAAAATCGCGCGGAGTTCTAGTTTTTTGGCCGAAAAATTCAAAGCATTTGGAACGATCATGGTGGGGCGGTGACTATGGTACCTTAGGTCGTATTTGATAGTCCGGAAATGTTTTAGGCGATCGGGATCCGCGGCTCCCCGGACCACTTGGAAGGCGTGGGTATAGCACACGAAAATATAGGAATCGGGCGTAATTCTAGTTTTTTGGCCGAAAAATGCAAAAAATGAGAAACGATGATGGCGGGGATGTTACTATGGTTCCTTAGGTCGTATTTGACGGCCCAGAAAAATTTTAGGCGATCGGGGTCCGGGGGTCCCGGAACCACTTGGAAGGGTGGGCAATAGCACACAAAAATATTGTAATCAGGCGGAATTCTAGTTTTTTGGCCGAAAAACGCAACAAATGAGGAATGATCATGGCTGGGCGGTGACTATGGTTTCTTAGGTCGTATTTGACAGTTCGGAAATTTTTTAGGCGATCGGGATCCGCGGCTCCCCGGACCACTTGGAAGGCGTGGGTATAGCACACGAAAATATGGGAATCGGGCGTAATTCTAGTTTTTTCGCCGAAAAATGCAAAAAATGAGAAACGATGATGGCGGGGATATTACTATGGTTCCTTAGGTCGTATTTGACGGCCCAGAAAAATTTTAGGCGATCAGGGTCCGGGGGTCCCGGAACCACTTGGAAGGGTGGGCAATAGCACACAAAAATATTGTAATCAGGGCGGAATTCTAGTTTTTTGGCCGAAAAACGCAACAAATGAGGAATGATCATGGCTGGGCGGTGACTATGGTTCCTTAGGTCATATTTGATAGTCCGGAAAAATTTTAGGCGATAGGGGTCCGGAGTTCTCGGGTTCACTTGGAAGGCGTGGGCTATAGGACACGAAAATATGGGAATCGCGCGGAATTCTAGTTTTTTGGCCGAAAAACGGAAAAAACTAGGAACGATCATGGCTGGGCGGTGACTAAGGTTCCTTAGGTCTTATTTGATAGTCGGGAAAAATTTTAGGCGATAGGGGTCCGGAGACCCGGGACCACTCGGATGGCGTGGGCTATAACACACAAATATATGGGATCGCGCGGAATTCTATTTGTTTGGCCGAAAAACGCAAAAAATGAGGAACGCTCATGGCGGGGTGGTTACTATGGTTCCTTAGGTGGTATTTGATGGCCCGGAAAATTTTTAGGCGATCGGGGCTCGGGGTTCCCGAGACCCCTTGGAAGGCGTGGGCTAAAGCACACGAAAATATGAAAACCGCGCGGAATTCTAGTTTTTTGGCTGAAAAATGCAAAAGACTAGGAACAATCATGGCGGGGCGGTGACTATGGTTCCTTAGGTCATATTTGATATTCCGGAAAATTTTTAGGCGATCCAGCTCCGGGGGGCCCGACCCACTCGGAAGGCGTGGGCGATAGCACACAAAAATATGGGTATCGGGCGGAATTCTAGTTTATTGGCCTAAAAATGCAAAAAATGAGGAACGATCATGGCAAGGCGGTGACTATGGTTCCTTAGGTCCTAATTGATGGCCCAAATATTTTTTAGGTGATCCGAGTCCGGCGGCCCGGCCCACTCGGAAGGCGTGGGCAATAGCACACAAAAATATGGTAATCGAGCGGAATTCTATTTTTTAGGCCAAAAAATGCAAAAAATGAGGAACGATCATGGAGAGGCGGTGACTATGGTTCCTTAGGTGCTAATTGATGTCCCGAAACGTTTTTAGGCGATCCGAGTCCGGCGGCCCGGCGCTCTCGCAAGGCGTGGGCAATAGCACACAAAAATATGGTAATCGAGCGGAATTCTAGTTTTTTGGCCGAAAAACGCAAAAAATGAGGAACGATCATGGCGGGGTGGTTACTATGGTTCCTTAGGTCGTATTTCATGGCCCGGAAAATTTTTAGGCGATCGGGGTTCATGGTTCCCGGGAACCCTTGGAAGGCGTGGGCTAAAGCACACGAAAATATGGAAATCGCGCGGAATTCTAGTTTTTGGCTGAAAAACGCAAAAGACTAGGAACGATCATGGCGGGGCGGTGACTATGGTTCCTTAGCTCGTATTTGAAAGTTCAGAAAATTTTTAGGCGATCCGGCTACGGGGGCCCGACCCACTCGGAAGGCGTGGGCGATAGCACACAAAAATATGGGAATCGGGCGGAATTCTAGTTTTTTGGCCAAAAATGCAAAAACTGAGGAACGATCATGACGAGGCGGTGAATATGGTTCCTTAGGTCCTAATTGATGGCCCGAATATTTTTCAGGCGATCCGAGTCCGGCGGCCCGGCCCACTCGGAAGGCGTGGGCAATAAGAACACAAAAATATGGTAATCGAGCGGAATTCTAGTTTTTTGGCCGAAAGACGCAATAAATGAGGAACGACCATGGCGGGGCGGTGACTATGGTTCCTTAGGTCGTATTTGATGGCCCGGAAAATTTTAGGCGATCGGGGTCCACGGCTCCTGGGACCACTCGGAAGGCGTAAGCTGTAGCACACTAAAATATGCAAATCGCGCGAAGTTCTAATTTTTTGGCCGAAAAATGCAAAGCATTTGGAACGATCATGGTGGGGCGGTGACTATGGTACCTTAGGTCGTATTAGATAGTTCGGAAAATCTTTAGGTGATCGGGGTCCGCGGCTCCCCGGACCACTTGGAAGGCGTAGGTATAGCACACGAAAATATGGGAATCGGGCGTAATTCTAGTTTTTTGGCCGAAAAATGCAAAAAATGAGAAATGATGATGGCGGGCGGTTACTATGGTTCCTTAGGTCGTATTTGACGGCCCAGAAAAATTTTAGGCGATCGGGGTCTGGGGGTCCCGGAACCACTTGGAAGGGTGGGCAATAGCACACAAAAATATTGTAATCGAGCGGAATTCTAGTTTTTTGGCCGAAAAACGCAACAAATGAGGAATGAGAAGGGCTGGGCGGTGACTATGGTTCCTTAGGTCGTATTTGATAGTCCGAAAAATTTTTAGGCGATAGGGGTCCGCAGTTCCCGGGTTCACTTGGAAGGCGTGGGCTATAGGACACGAAAATATGGGAATCACGCGGAATTCTAGTTTTTTGGCCGAAAAACGGAAAAAACTAGGAACGATCATGGCTGGGCGGTGACTATGGTTCCTTAGGTCTTATTTGATAGTCCGGAAAAATTTTAGGCGATAGGGGTCCGGAGACCCAGGACCACTCGGAAGGCGTGGGCTAAAACATACAAAAATATGGGATCGCGCGGAATTCTAGTTGTTTGGCCGAAAAACGTAAAAAATGAGGAACGATCATGGCGGGGTGGTTACTATGGTTCCTTAGGTGGTATTTGATGGCCCAAAAAATTTTTAGGCGATCGGGGTTCGGGGTTCCCGGGACCCCTCGAAGGCGTGGGCTAAATCACACGAAAATATGGAAATCGCGCGGAATTCTAGTTTTTTGGCTGAAAAACGCAAAAGACTAGGAAAGATCATGGCGGGGCGGTGACTATGGTTCCTTAGGTCGTATTTGATAGTCCGGAAAATTTTTAGGCGATCCGGCTTTTGGGGGCCCTTCCCACTCGGAAGGCGTGGGCGATAGCACACAAAAATATGGGAATCGGGCGGAATTCTAGTTTTTTGGCCAAGAAATGCAAAAAATGAGGAACGATCATGGCAAGGCAGTGAATATGGTTCCTTAGGTCCTAATTGATGGCCTGAATATTTTTTAGGCGATCCGAGTCAGGCGGCCTGGCCCACTCGGAAGGCGTGGGCAATAGCACACAAAAATATGGTAATCGAGCGGAATTCTAGTTTTTTGGTCGAAAAACGCAATAAATGAGGAACGACCATGGCGGGGCGGTGACTATGGTTCCTTAGGTTGTATTTTATGGCCCGGAAAATTTTAGGCGATCGGGGTCCGGAGTTCCCGGGTTCACTACGAAGGCGTGGGCTATAGGACACAAAAATATGGTAATCGAGCGGAATTCTAGTTTTTTGGCCGAAAAACGCAAAAAATGAGGAACGATCATGGCGAGGCGGTGAATATGGTTCCTTAGGTCCTAATTGATGGCCCGAAAATTTTTTAGGCGATCCGAGTCCGGCGGCCCGGCCCACTCGGAAGGCGTGGGCAATAGCACACAAAAATATTGTAATCGAGCGGAATTCTAGTTTTTTGGCCGAAAAATGCAAAAAATGAGGAACGATCATGGCGAGGTGGTGAATATGGTTCCTTAGGTCCTAATTGATGCCCCGAAAAGTTTTAGGCGCTCCGGCTCCGGGGGACCCCTTGGAAGGCATGGGCTAAAGCACACGAAAATAAGGAAATCGCGCGAAATTCTAGGTTTTTGGCTGAAAAACGCAAAAGACTAGGAACGATCATGGTGGGGCGGTGACTATGGTTCCTTAGGTCGTATTTGATAGTTCGGAAAATTTTTAGGCGATCCGGCTCCGGGGGGCCCTTCCCACTCGGAAGGCGTGGATGATAGCACACAAAAATATGGGAATCGGGCGGAATTCTAGTTTTTTGGCAAAGAAATGCAAAAAATGAGGAACGATCATGGCGAGGTGGTGACTATGGTTCCTTAGGTCCTAATTGATTTTCCGAAATTTTTTTAGGCGATCAGAGTCCGGCGGCTCGGCCCACTCGGAAGGCGTGGGCAATAGCACACAAAAATATGGTAATCGAGCGGAATTCTAGTTTTTTGGCTGAAAAACGCAATAAATGAGGAACGATCGTGGCGGGGAGGTGACTATGGTTCCTTAGGTCGTATTTGATGGCCCGGATAATTTTAGGCGATCGGGGTCCGGAGTTCCCGGGTTCACTAGGAAGGCGTGGGCTATAGGACACAAAAACATGGTAATCGAGCGTAATTCTAGTTTTTTGGCCGAAAAACGCAAAAAATGAGGAACGATCATGGCGAGGCGGTGAATATGGTTCCTTAGGTCCTAATTGATGGCCCAAAATTTTTTTAGGCGATTCGAGTCTAGCGGCCCGGCCCACTCGGAAGGCGTGGGCAATAGCACACAAAAATATGGTAATCGAGCGGAATTCTAGTTTTTTGGCCAAAAAATGCAAAAACTGAGGAACGATCATGGTGAGGCGGTGAATAGGGTTCCTTAGGTCCTAATTGATGCCCCAAAAATATTCAGGCGATCCGACTCCGGGGGACCCCTTGGAAGGCGTGGGCTAAAGCACACGAAAATATGGAAATCGCGCGGAATTCTAGTTTTTTGGCTGAAAAACGCAAAAGACAAGGAACGATCATGGCGGGGCGGTGACTATGGTTCCTTAGGTCGTATTTAATAGTCCGGAAAATTTTTAGGCAATCCGGCTCCGGGGGGCCCGACCCAGTTGGAAGGCGTGGGCGATAGCGCACAAAAATATGGGAATCGGGCAGAATTCTAGTTTTTGGGCCAAGAAATGCAAAAAATGAGGAACGAACATGGCGAGGTGGTGACTGTGGTTCTTTGGTCCTAATTGGTGGCCCAAAAATGTTTTAGGCGATCCGAGTCCGGCGTCCCGGCACACTCGGAAGGCGTGGGCAATAGCATACAAAAATATGGTAATCGAGCGGAATTCTAGATTTTTGGCTGAAAAATGCAATAAATGAGGAACGATCATGGCGGGGCGGTGACTATGGTTTCTTAGGTCGTATTTGATGGCCCAAAAAATTTTAGGCGATCGGGGTCCAGAGTTCCCGGGTTCACTAGGAAGGCGTAGGCTATAGGACACAAAAATATGGTAATCGAGCGGAATTCTAGTTTTTTGGCCGAAAAACGCAAACAATGAGGAACGATCATGGCAAGGCGGTGAATATGGTTCCTTAGGTCCTAATTGATGGCCCGAAAATTTTTTAGGCGATCCGAGTCTAGCGGCCCGGCCCACTCGGAAGGCGTGGGCAATAGCACACAAAAATATGGTAATCGAGCGGAATTCTAGTTTTTTGGCCAAAAAACGCAAAAAATGAGGAACGATCATGGAGAGGCGGTGAATATGGTTCCTTAGGTCCTAATTGATGCCCCGAAAATTTTTAGGCGATCCGGCTCCGGGGGACCCCTTCGAAGGCGTGGGCTAAAGCACACGAAAATATGGAAATCGCGCGAAATTCTAGTTTTTGGCTGAAAAACGCAAAAGACTAGGAACGATCATGGCGAGGCGGTGACTATGGTTCCTTAGGTCGTATTTGATAGTACGGAAAATTTTTAGGCGATCCGGCTCCGGGGGCCCCGACCCACTCGGAAGGCGTGGGCGATAGCGCACAAAAATATGGGAATCGGGCGGAATTCTAGTTTTTGGGCCAAGAAATGCAAAAAATGAGGAACGAACATGGCGAGGCGGTGACTGTGGTTCCTTTGGTCCTAATTGGTGGCCCAAAAATGTTTTAGGCGATCCGAGTCCGGCGGCCCGGCACACTCGGAAGGCGTGGGCAATAGCACACAAAAATATGGTAATCGAGCGGAATTCTAGTTTTTTGGCCGAAAAACGCAATAAATAAGGAAAGATCATGGCGGGGGGGTGACTATGGTTCCTTAGGTCGTATTTGATGGCCCGGAAAATTTTAGGCGATCGGGGTCCACGGCTCCCGTGACCATTCGGAAGGCGTAAGCTATAGCACACGAAAATATGCAAATCGCGCGGAGTTCTAGTTTTTTGGCCGAAAAATGCAAAGCATTTGGAACGATCGTGGTGGGGCGGTGACTATGGTACCTTAGGTCGTATTTGATAGTCCGGAAAAATTTTAGGCGATCAGGGTCCGCGGCTCCCCGGACCACTTGGAAGGCGTGGGTATAACACACAAAAATATGGGAATCGGGCGTAATGCTAGTTTTTTGGCCGAAAAATGCAAAAAATGAGAAACGATGATGGGGGGGCGGTTACTATGGTTCCTTAGGTCGTATTTGACGGCCCGGAAAAATATTAGGCGATCGGGGTCCGGAGGTCCCGGAACCACTGGGAAGGGTGGGCAATAAATAGCACACAAAAATATTGTAATCGGGCGGAATTCTAGTTTTTTGGCCGAAAAATGCAACACATGAGGAATGATCATGGCTGGGCGGTGACTATGGTTCCTTAGGTCGTATTTGATAGTCCGGAAAAATTTTAGGCGATAGGGGTCCTGAGGTCCCGGGACCACTCGGAAGGTGTGGGCTATAACACACAAAAATATGGGAATCGCGCGGAATTCTAGTTGTTTGGCCGAAAAACGCAAAAAATAAGGAACGATCATGGCTGGGCGGTGACTATGGTTCCTTAGGTCTTATTTGATAGTCTGGAAAAGTTTTAGGCGATACGGGTCCGGAGACCCGGGACCACTTGTAAGGCGTGGGTATAGCACACGAAAATATGAGAATCGGGCGGAATTCTAGTTGGATGGACGAAAAATGCAAAAAATGAGAAACGATCATGGCGGGCGGATACTATGGTTCCTTAGGTCATATTTGATAGTCCGGAAAAATTTTAGGCGATAGGGGTCAGGAGGTCCCGGGACCACTCGGAAGGCGTGTGCTATAACACACAAATATATGGGAATCGCGCGGAATTCTAGTTGTTTGGCAGAAAAACGCAAAAAATGAGGAACGATCATGGTGGGGTGGTTACTATGGTTCCTTAGGTCCTAATTGATGGCTCAAATTTTTTTTAGGCGATCCGATTCAGATGGCCCGGCCCACTCGGAAGGCGTGGGCAATAGCACACGAAAATATGGTAATCGAGCGGAATTCTAGTTTTTTGGCCGAAAAACGCAATAAATGAGGAACGATCATGGCGGGGCGGTGACTATGGTTCCTTAGGTCGCATTTGATGGCCCGGAAAATTTTAGGCGATCGGGGTCCACGACTCCCGGGACCACTCGGAAGGCGTAAGCTATAGCACACTAAAATATGCAAATCGCGCGGAGTTCTAGTTGTTTGGCCGAAAAACGCAAAAAATGTGAAAAGATCTTGACAGGGCGGTGACTATGGTTCCTTTGGTCTTATTTGATAGTCCGGAAAAATATTAGGCGATAGGGGTCCGGAGGTCCCGGGACCACTCGGAAGGCGTGGGCTATAACACACAAAAATATGGGAATCGCGCGGAATTCTAGTTGTTTGGCCGAAAAACGCAAAAAATGCGGAACGATCATGGCGGGGCGTTGACTATGGTTCCTTAGGTCATATTTGATGGCCCGGAAAATTTTAGGCGATCGGGGTGCACGGCTCCCGGGACCACTCGGAAGGCGTAAGCTATAGCACACTAAAATATGCAAATCGCGCGGAGTTCTAGTTGTTTGGCCGAAAAATGCAATAAATGTGGAAAGTTCTTGACAGGGCGGTGACTATGGTTCCTTTGGTCTTATTTGATAGTCCAGGAAAATATTAGGCGATAGGGGTCCGGAGGTCCCGGGACCACTCGGAAGGCGTGGGCTATAACACACAAAAATATGGGAATCGCGCGGAATTCTAGTTGTTTGGCCGAAAAACGCAAAAGATGAGGAACGATCATGGAGAGGCGGTGACTATGGTTCCTTAGGTCTTAATTGATGGCCCGAAAACTTTTTAGGCGATACAAGACCGGCGGCCCGGCCCACTCGGAAGGCGTGGGCAATAGCACACAAAAATATGGTATTCGAGCGGAATTCTAGTTTTTTGGCCGAAATACGCAATAAATGAGGAACGATAATGGCGGGGCGGTGACTATGGTTCCTTAGGTCATATTTGATGGCCCAAAAATTTTAGGCGATCGGGGTCCACGGCTCCCGGTACCACTCGGAAGGCGTAAGCTATAGCACACTAATATATACAAATCGCGCGGAGTTCTAGTTTTTTGGCCGAAAAATGCAAAGCATTTGGAACGATCATGGTGGGGCGGTGACTATGGTACCTTAGGTCGTATTTGATAGTCCGGAAAAATTTTAGGCGATAGGGGTCCTGAGGTTTCCGGGATCACGCAGAAGGTGTGGGCTATAACACACAAAAACATGGGAATCGCGCGGAATTCTAGTTGTTTGGCCGAAAAACGCAAAAAATAAGGAACGATCATGGCTGGGCGGTGACTATGGTTCCTTAGGTTTTATTTGATAGTTCGGAAAAATTTTAGGCGATAGGGGTCCGGAGACCCGGGACCACTTATAAGGCGTGGGTATAGCACACAAAAATATGGGAATCAGGCGGAATTCTAGTTGTTTGGCCGAAAAATGCAAAACATGAAAAACGATCATGGCGGGAAGGTGACTATGGTTCCTCAGGTCTTATTTGATAGTCCGGAAAAATTTTTAGGTGATCCGAGTGCGGGGGGCACGGCCCACTCGGAAGGCGTGAGATATAGCACACAAAAATATGGGAATCGCTCGGAATTCTAGTTGTTTGGCCGAAAAACGCAAAAAATAAAGGTTCCTTAGGTCGTATTTGATTGCCTGGAAAAATTTTAGGCGATCGGGGTCTGCGGCTATTGGGACCACTCGGAATGCGTGGGTATAGCACACGAAAATATGGTAATCAGGCGAAATTCTAGGTCTTTTTCAGTAATATGCTAAAAATGTGGGAAGATCTTGGCAGGGCGGTGACTATGGTTCCTTTGGTCTTATTTGATAGTCCGGAAAAATATTAGGCGATAGGGGTTCGGAGGTCCCGGGACCACTCGGAAGGCGTGGGCTATAACACACAAAAATATGGGAATCGCACGGAATTCTAGTTGATTGGCCGAGAAATGCAAAAAATGAGGAACGAACATGGCGGGGCGGATACTATGGTGCCTTAGGTCGTATTTGATAGTCCGAAAAAATTTTAGGCGATAGGGGTCAGGAGGTCCCGGGACCACTCGGAAGGCGTGGGCTATAACATACAAAAATATGGGAATCGTGCGGAATTCTAGTTGTTTGGACGAAAAATGCAAAAAATGAGGAACGTTAATGGTGGGGTGGTTACTATGGTTCCTTAGGTCGTATTTGATGGCCCGGACAATTTTTAGGCGATCGGAGTTCGGGGTTCCCGGGACCCATTTGAAGGCGTGGGCTAAAGCACACGAAAATATGGAAATCGCGCGGAATTCTAGTTTTTTGGCTGAAAAACGCAAAAGACTAGGAACGATCATGGTGAGGCGGTGACTATGGTTCCTTAGGTCGTATTTGATAGTCCGAAAAATCTTTAGGCGATCCGGCTCCGGAGGGCCCGACCCACTCGGAAGGCGTGGGCGATAGCACACAAAAATATGAGAATCGGGCGAAATTCTAGTTTATTGGCCAAAAAATGCAAAAAATGAGGAACGATCATGGCGAGGCGGTGACTATGGTTCCTTAGGTCCTAATTGATGGCCCGAAATTTTTTTAGGCGATCCGAGTCCGGCGGCCCGGCCCACTCGGAAGGCGTGGGCAATAGCACACAAAAATATGGTAATCGAGCGGAATTCTAGTTTTTTGGCCGAAAAACGCCATAAATGAGGAACGATCATGGCGGGGCGGTGACTATGGTTCCTTAGGTCATATTTGATGGCCCGGAAAATTTTAGGCGATCGGGGTCCACGGCTCCCGGGACCACTCGGAAGGCATAAGCTATAGCACACAAAAATATGCAAATCGCGCGGAGTTCTAGTTTTTTGGCCGAAAAAGGCAAAGCATTTGGAACGATCATGGTGGGGCAGTGACTATGGTACCTTAGGTCGTATTTAATAGTCCAGAAAAATTTTAGGCGATCGGGGTCCGCGGCTCCCCGGACCACTTGGAAGGCGTGGGTATAGCACACGAAAATATGGGAATCGGGCATAATTCTAGTTTTTTGGCCGAAAAATGCAAAAAATGAGAAACGATGATGGCGGGGCGGTTACTATGGTTCCTTAGGTCGTATTTGACGGCCCGGAAAATTTTTAGGCGATCGGGGTCCTGGGGTCCCGGAACCATTTGGAAGGGTGGGCAATATCACACAAAAATATTGTAATCGGGCGGAATTATAGTTTTTTGGCCGAAAAACGCAACAAATGAGGAATGATCAGGGCAGGGCGGTGACTATGGTTCCTTAGGTTGTATTTGATAGTCCGGAAAAATTTTAGGCGATAGGGGTCCTGAGGTCCCGGGACCACTCGGAAGGTGTGGGCTATAACACACACAAATATTGGAATCGCGCGGAATTCTAGTTGTTTGGCCGAAAAACGCAAAAAATAAGGAACGATCATGGCTGGGCGGTGACTATAGTTCCTTAGGTCTTATTTGATAGTCCGGAAAAGTTTTAGGCGATAGGTGTCCGGAGACCCGGGACCCCTTGTAAGGCGTGTGTATAGCACACGAAAATATGGGAATCGGGCGAAATTCTAGTTGTTTGGCCGAAAAATGCAAAAATGAGAAACGATCATGACGGGGCGGATACTATGGTTCCTTAGGTCGTATTTGATAGTCCGGAAAAATTTTAGGCGATAGGGGTCCTGAGGTCCCGGGACCACTCGGAAGGTGTGGGCTATAACACACACAAATATGGGAATCGTGCGGAATTCTAGTTGTTTGGCCGAAAAACGCAAAAAATAAGGAACGATCATGGCTGGGCGGTGACTATGGTTCCTTAGGACTTATTTGATAGTCCGGAAAAGTTTTAGGCGATAGAGGTCCGGAGACCCGGGACCACTTGTAAGGTGTGTGTATAGCACACGAAAATATGGGAATCGGGCGAAATTCTTGTTGTTTGGCCGAAAAATGCAAAAATGAGAAACGATCATGGCGGGGCGGATACTATGGTTCCTTAGGTCGTATTTGATAGTCCGGAAAAATTTTAGGTGATAGGGGTCAGGAGGTCCTGGGACCACTCGGAAGGCGTGGGCTATAACACACAAAAATATGGGAATCGCGCGGAATTCTAGTTGTTTGGACGAAAAATGCAAAAAATGAGGAACGATAATGGTGGGGTGGTTACTATGGTTCCTTAGGTCGTATTTGATGGCCCGGACAATTTTTAGGCGATCGGGGTTCGGAGTTCCCGGGACCCCTTTGAAGGCGTGGGCTAAAGTACACGAAAATATGGAAATCGCGCGGAATTCTAGTTTTTTGGCTGAAAAACGCAAAAGACTAGGAACGATCATGGTGGGGCGGTGACTATGGTTCCTTAGGTCGTATTTAATAGTCCAGAAAATTTTTAGGCGATCCGTCTCCGGGCGGCCCGACCCACTCGGAAGGCGTGGGCGATAGCACACAAAAATATGAGAATCGGGCGGAATTCTAGTTTATTGGCCAAAAAATGCAAAAAATGAGGAACGATCATGGCGAGGCGGTGACTATGGTTCCTTAGGTCCTAATTGATGGCCCGAAAATTTTTAGGCGATCCGAGTCCGGCGGCCCGGCCCACTCGGAAGGCGTGGGCTATAACACACAAAAATATGAGAGTCGCGCGGAATTCTAGTTGTTTGGCCGAAAAACGCAAAAAATGAGGAACGATCATGGTGGGGTGGTTGCTATGGTTCCTTAGGTCGTATTTGATGGCCCGGAAAATTTTTAGGCGATCGGGGTTCGGGGTTCCCGGGACCCCTTGGAAGGCGTGGGCTAAAGCACACGAAAATATGGAAATCGCGCGGAATTCTAGTTTTTTGGCTGAAAAACGCAAAAGACTAGGAACGATCATGGCGGGGCAGTGACTATGGTTTCTTAGGTCATATTTGATAGTCCGGAAAATTTTTAGGCGATCCGGCTCCGGGGGGCCCGACCCACTCGGAAGGCGTGGGCGATAACACACAAAAATATGGGAATTGGGGGGAATTCTAGTTTTTTGGCCAAAAAATGCAAAAAATGAGGAACTATCATGGCGAGGCGGTGACTATGGTTCATTAGGTCCTAATTGATGGCCCGAAAATTTTTTAGGCGATCCGAGTCCGGCGGCCCGGGCAACTCGGAAGGCGTGGGCAATAGCACACAAAAATATGGTAATCGAGCGGAATTCTAGTTTATTGGCCGAAAAACGCAATAAATGAGGAACGATCATGGCGGGGCGGTGACTATGGTTCCTTAGGTCGTATTTGATGGCCCGAAAAATTTTAGGCGATTGGGGTCCACGGCTCCCGGGACCACTCGAAAGGCGTAAGCTATAGCACACTAAAATATGCAAATCGCGCGGAGTTCTAGTTTTTTGGCCGAAAAATGCAAAGCATTTGGAACGATCATGGTGTGGCGGTGACTATGGTACCTTAGGTCGTATTTGATAGTCCGAAAAAATTTTAGGCGATCGGGGTCCGCGGCTCCCCGGACCACTTGGAAGGCGTGGGTATTGCACACGAAAATATGGGAATCGGGCGTAATTCTAGTTTTTTGGCCGAAAAATGCAAAAAATGAGAAACGATGACGGCAGAGCGGTTACTATGGTTCCTTAGGTCGTATTTGACGGCCCGAAAAAATTTTAGGCGATCGGGGACCGGGGGTCCCGGAACCACTTGGAAGGGTGGGCAATAGCACACAAAAATATTGTAATCGGGCGGAATTCCAGTTTTTTGGCCGAAAAATGCAACAAATGAGGAATGATCATAGCTGGGTGGTGACTATGGTTCCTTAGGTCGTATTTGATAGTCCGGAAAAATTTTAGGCGATAGGGGTCCGGAGTTCCCGGGTTCACTTGGAAGGCGTGGGCTATAGGACACGAAAATTTGGGAATCGCGCGAAATTCTAGTTTTTTGGCCGAAAAACGGAAAAAACTAGGAACGATCATGGTGGGGCAGTGACTATGGTTCCTTAGGTCGTATTTGATAGTCCGGAAAATTTTTAGGTGATCCGGCTCCGGGGGGCTCGACCCACTCGGAAGGCGTGGGCGATAGCACACAAAAATATGGGAATCGGGCGGAATTCTAGTTTTTTGGCCAAAAAATGCAAAAAATGAGGAACGATCATGGCGAGGCGGTGACTATGGTTCCTTAGGTCCTTTTGATGGCTTGAAAAATTTTTTAGCGATCCGAGCCTGGCGGCCCGGCCCACTCGGAAGGCGTGGGTATTAGCACACAAAAATATGGTAATCGAGTGGAATTCTAGTTTTTTGGCCGAAAAACGCAAAAAATGAGGAACGATCATGGCAGGGAGGATACTATGGTTCAATAGGTCGTATTTGATAGTCCGAAAAAATTTTAGGCGATAGGGGTCAGGAGGTCCTGGGACCACTCGGAAGGCGTGGGCTATAACACACAAAAATATGGGAATCGCGCGGAATTCTAGTCATTTGGCCGAAAAACGCAAAAAATGAGGAACGATCATGGCGGGGTGGTTACTATTGTTCCTTAGGTCGTATTTGATAGTCCGGAAAAATTTTAGGCGATAGGGGTCAGGAGGTCCCGGGACCCCTCGGAAGGCGTGGGCTATAACACACGAAAATATGTAAATCGCGCAAAATTCTAGTTTTTTGGCTGAAAAACGCAAAAGACTAGGATCGATCATGGCGGGGTAGTGACTATGGTTCCTTAGGTCGTATTTGATAGTCCGGAAAATTTTTAGGCGATCCGGCTCCGGGGGGCCCGACCCACTCGGAAGGCGGTGACTATGGTTCCTTAGGTCTTAATTGATGGCCCGAAAAGTTTTTAGGCGATCCGAGACCGGCGGCCTGGCCCACTCGGAAGGCGTGGGCAATAGCACACAAAAATATGGTAATTGAGCGGAATTCTATTTTTTGGCCAAAAAACGCAATAAATGAGGAACGATCATGACGGGGCGGTGACTATGGTTCCTTAGGTCATATTTGATGGCCCGAAAAATTTTAGGCGATCGGGGTCCACTGTTACACCCCATATTTTCGTACGTGGAAGTACGCCATAAGTAAATTGATATAAGCTCGGATATGAGATTATTGTGAGACTATAAGTATTATGCTATTTCAAATAAGTGATGAGTAAATTCGTGAAGGTGAGAGGGTAAGCAAATCGAAGAAAATGAATTTCGACCCGAGCTATAATACCCGGTATTTATGGACTTGTACCGCACAAGGTACTACATGGCCATGATAGTAAGGTGTATAAGGTATGTGAAAAGTGAGTAGTATTTTAAGTAAGTAAAAAAATAATTCTTAATAAAACAAGCTTAGGATAAGACTTAACCCCCCTCCCAACGTGGCAATCCCTCCTAAAATCTCTAATGACTATTCATGAAGATGGTAAGGTGTCATATCTTAAATGACACTAAGCTTGATATGTGGAGCCACCTAGAGTTAAGAATAACATCTCAAGAAAATCAAAATCATTCCCTACAATCTTACGAAAGAACTTAGCAAGCCTTCTTACAACAAAGATCAAAATCATTCCCTAGAATCTTAAGAAAGAATTCAACAAACCTTCTTACAACACTTCATAACAAGAACGCTAACACTTCCTACAATTCAAGTTCCTACATGAAACCAAATAATTCCAGTTACAATTCAAGACACTAACAGGCGCTAAACTCCATCCAAAACAAAGCTTCCAACGAAATTCTTGCAACCAAATTCTCCTACAAGGTTTCAACGAAATTCTTGCAACCAAACAATTCCAACGAGAATTGTTAGAACCGTAACAACGTAAAATTTTGCGGTTCTAAAGGAGTACGGTGCAATCTTTTCCAAGAATATTATACGTATTTTTTCGAACTCCAGGTATGTTAAGGCTAAGCCCTTCTTTCATTTTGGCATGATCTCGTAATTACACGAGTTTGATAACGAGGCATAAAGAAAAATTCATATCCCGAAATTTATGTATATTTTCCTAGTTTTGTAAGTTACAATATTATCTTTATTGGAACTTCCTATTCATTTGAGTATTTTCTTTTTCCAGTCAAGAGAGCAGAGAGTTTATATATACAGTATTACAGTATTTTCATTACCATCGAGCCATAATCGATGGGCAGGCCCCTATTGGGCAACCTCTCATCAGATGGTAAGTTATATACCGAGCCTACTGTGGCCGAGCGCCTATGAGCGAGCCCAGTTAGCCGAGATGCAGAGCCTAGTATGGCCGAGCGCCTATGAGCGAGCCTACTACGGCAGAGCAGTTATATATATACCGAGTCTTATAAGGCCGGATAACTATTTTACTTACTATATTGAGAGAGTTGAGTCAGTATCAGCAGGTAAGCATATCTTCAGATTATCATTGACTTCCAGTTGCTTTCAGTTATTATATTATCAGTTCAGTTTCAGCTTTCAGTATAGTGCCTTACATACTCGGTACATTATTTCGTACTGACGTCCCTTTTCTGGGGGCACTGTATTTCATGCGTGCAGGTTCAGACAGACAGACGGGTATACCTCTGTTGCCCGAGTTCAGCTTGATCGATAAGCTCCATGCCTTTCGGAGTTGCCGGGTCTAGAGCTTTATGTACATATTGTGTATAAATGTATATATGTTATGAGTAGGTTGGGAAGCTGTTCTGATCACAGTATATCTACAAGTAGAGGCTTGTAGACATATCCTGTCAGTTAGTGCAGCATGTTAGGCTTGTAGGCCTTGTATGTATATTTGGTTGGTTTGTCAGCTGTAGTAATTATGACGATCTTGTCGGCCCAGTTTTATATTTATATTTATTCAGCATTCGCAGTTGTCTTGCAATGTGGCCCATGGCCAAAGTATGACATCATATGTTCAGAGTCCCTTAGTCGCAAGTTGGTACGCAAGGATAGGTGAGGCACCGAGTGCCGGTCTCGCCCCCTGGTTCGGGGCGTGACATCCACGGCTCCCGGGACCACTCCGAAAGCGTAAGCTATATAGCACACTAAAATATGCAAATCGCGCGGAGTTCTAGTTTTTTGGCCGAAAAATACAAAGCATTTGGAACGATCATGGTGGGGCGGTGACTATGGTACCTTAGGTCGTATTTGATAGTCCGAAAAATTTTTAGGCGATCGGGGTCCGCGGCTCCCCGGACCACTTGGAAGGCGTGGGTATAGCACACGAAAATATGGGAATCGGGCGTAATTCTAGTTTTTTGGCCGAAAAATGCAAAAAATGAGAAACGATGATGGCGGGGCGGTTACTATGGTTCCTTAGGTCGTATTTGACGGCCCGGAAAAATTTTAGGCGATCGGGGTCCGGGGGTCCCGGAACCACTTGGAAGGGTGGGCAATAGCACACAAAAACATTGTAATCAGGCGGAATTCTAGTTTTTGGCCGAAAAACGCAACAAATGAGGAATGATCTTGACAGGGAGGTGACTATGGTTCCTTAGGTCTTATTTGATAATCCGGAAAAATATTAGGCGATAGGGGTCCGGAGGTCCCGGGACCACTCGGAAGGTGTGGGCTATAACACACATTAATATGGGAATCGCGCGGAATTCTAGTTGTTTGCCGAAAAATGCAAAAAATAAGGAACGATCATGGCGTGGCGGATACTATGGTTCCTTAGGTCGTATTTGATTGCCTGGAAAAATTTTAGGCGATCGGGGTCCGCGGCTCTTGGGACCACTCGGAATGCGTGGGCAATAGCACACGAAAATATGGGAATCAGGCGAAATTCTAGGTCTTTTTTAGTAACATGCAAAAAATGTGGAAAGATCTTGACAGGGCGGTGACTATTGTACCTTAGGTCTTATTTGATAGTCCAGAAAAATATTAGACGATAGGGGTCCGGAGGTCCCGGGACCACTCGGAAGGCGTGGGCTATAACACACAAAAATATGGGAATCGCGCGGAATTCTAGTTGTTTGGCCGAAAAATGCAAAAAATAAGGAACGATCATGGCGGGGCAGATACTATGGTTCCTTAGGTCGCATTTGATAGTCCGGAAAAATTTTAGGCGATAGGGGTCAGGAGGTCCAGGGACCACTCGGAAGGCGTGGGCTATAACACACAAAAATATGGGAATCGCGCGGAATTCTAGTTGTTTGGCCGAAAAACGCAAAATATGAGGAACGATCATGGCGGGGAGGTTACTATAGTTCCTTAGGTCGTATTTGATGGCCCGGAAAATTTTTAGGCGATCGGGGTTCGGGGTTCCCGGGACCCTTTGGAAGGCGTTGGCTAAAGCACACGAAAATATGAAAATCGCGCAAAATTCTAGTTTTTTGGCTGAAAAACGCAAAAGACTAGGAACGATCATGGCGGGGCGGTGACTATGGTTCCTTAGGTCGTATTTGATAGTCCAAAAAATTTTTAGGCGATAGGGGTCCGGAGTTCCCGGGTTCACTTGGAAGGCGTGGGCTATAGGACACGAAAATATGGGAATCGCGCGGAATTCTAGTTTTTTGGCCGAAAAACAGAAAAAACTAGGAACGATCATGGCTGGGCGGTGACTATGGTTCCTTAGGTCTTATTTGATAGTCCGGAAAAATTTTAGGCGATAGGGGTCCGGAGACCCGGGACCACTCGGAAGGCGTGGGCTATATAACACACAAAAATATGGGATCGCGCGGAATTCTAGTTGTTTGGCCAAAAAACA
>NW_027174787.1:0-66223 GCF_000390325.3 Nicotiana tomentosiformis | reverse complement strand
CCCTTCTCTAAAACAGGCTTTTATAAGTATTTCTGTTCCTCCTAAGTGTACATATTTGATCGGATTTTTTGCTTTTATATTCTGAATTTCTTTATTTATTGTTCTTTTATTTATTATAGGTATTTTAGCTTTTCCTCTAGTATATTTACAATCTATTATATGTTCTTTTTGACTTATTACATAATATTCTTCTTTTTTAATTTTGAACCAGTTTTTTATTGTTGGTACTTCTAATATTTTACCGATGCTTAAATCTAAATCTTTTCCTTTTATTTTTTCAAAAATATCATTATCAAATATTACTTTTTGTTCACTTGATTCTTCATCCTTATATTCTTCTCTGCTTATTATTTGTATATCGTTTTCAGTCATTTTCCTCTATATCTGATAGTTCTTTTTCTGATTCTATTTCTGTTTCTAATTCAGGTTCTAATTCATAAATACTATCTTCACTATCTAATTCATAATCTATATAGTCTAGTTGCATGTATTCTTCATTATCAGTGTTAATTTCTGTTATTTGTTTCTTTTTAGGGTCTCTAGGTAATTTACAATCTTTGGCTAGGTGTCCTAATTTTCCACAATTGTAACAAGTACATTCGGATAATTTTTTCTTAATTCTATATGGTCTTTTTCTTTTGTAATCTTTTATATAATATCTTTTCCTCGGGTTTTTATACTTATATTTTAACTTATTTCTTCTATATTTTTTATATTTTCTTTTATAATTTTTCTTTTTATAATAATTATCTGTACATCCAAACTGGGGTGCAGTTTTAATTTTACAACATGTAAGGTTTTTTATCAGTGTTTTTTCCATTTTAATTTCTTCTTTATGTTTTTCACATAATTCTATAAACCAATTCTTTAAATATCTAATTCTAGCTCCTAAGGTATCTTCTAATCCTGCTTTTTCCCAATCTCTTATTATTTTAGAACTAAAAGGTTCTGGTAATTTTGTAAAGTATATTTTTCTGATTTCTTTTCCTTCTTCAACACTATATGTTCCTTTATAGTAATATTCTTTAAATGCACACGTATATTCGTCTATGTAACACATGTTACATATAGCTAGTTTGTTCATTAGATTTCTACTTACTGTTTTTTCTTTTTGTTGCTCTTCTATTTCTGTTGTCATACTACTAAATTCATTTCTTATAGCTAATTCATATTTTATTAATATGTCTATAGTTGTTGTAGCTGATTCACCATCGAATTTTTTATTACTTCTTAATGCTTTTATACTTTCATCATTTAGATTTTGTATCCATAATTTTACTGTTCCTATTATTGTCCTTTCTATATATCCTGGTGCTTCTGGAATTGGTATTTTATTATCTATTAATTGTTTTGATATATATCCTACCCATAGTTGTATTATTTTATTAACGTCTTCTACGCAATCTAAGTCCAAAAAGTTATATTGTTCATTTATTGTTTTTGGTGTCCATTTTCTGTTTAATCTTTTATCCCATAATACTTTACTTCTGTCACTTCGTTCATAATTATTATTGTAATATGTTGGTATTGTTTGTTTGTATTTTCTTTCTTTTGATGTACTTGGTTTTTCGCTTATATCTCCGGCATATATTTCTGGATTTATTATGTTATTTGTTTTAGTTATAAGTTCTGTATATGTTTCACTTATTTCTGAATCTTCTGAACTTTCTGTATTCTGTTCATTTTCATTATTAGTTTCATTTATTTCTTCAAGTTTTACTTCTATGTCCTCTTTTAATTTTTCCCTAAATTTTTCTATTTCTTCCTTCAATCTTTCTTCTTGCTCTAATTCTTTTTTCTTTTCTCTTTCTCTCTGTTTGTTTTCATATAATTCTTTTAATATTGCTAATTCTTTTTCTAATTCCATTATCCTGGTGTTTTTGTTTTCTTCCACTTGCTGTAATTCTTTTTTAGCTTGTTGCCTAATTTTTTCAATTTCATTTTTCCTATCAATTTCTTCATTTTCTTTTATTATTCTTGTCATTGCTGTTAAACTATCTTCTAATCTTGCAGTTTCTTTTTCTAACATTAAATATATGTTTTCTCCTACTTTCTTATATCTTCTTCCTATATTTGAAGTTATTATTTTTATTTTTAATCCATCCAAATTTTCGTATGTTTTTTCGTCTACCGCAAATTCTTCTTTATTCATATTTTATGTTTAATCTTAAGTTGTAAGATATACTTATATTCTAGTTTTGACATTTTGTTTATTAATTTGTCCTTTTTCGTGGTTTTATATTCTTTATATAATTCCTGTAATTTTGTTATTGTTTTCTTTTCTTTTTTAGGATTTTTACTTGTTAATTTTTTATTATTTTTATCAATTATAATTGGTATATTGTATTTATTTGTTATGGCTCTGATACCATTTTGGGGGGTTTGTGGGTCGGATTTAGCTCCGATTAGCTTTTGTTCATAAATCTTCATAAGTCTGAATATTCTTCTACCAAATCGTATGTATTTTGTGGGTCTTGTGGGTCTTCTACTTCTTTTTCGTATTTAAGTATTTTTTCCCAAATATCTATTTTTATGTCAGTAGGTTTTAATTCTTTGATAAAATATAGGACTAGTATTTTATATTTTTCTAGCATTCTTTTTGTCATGTAAGTAGTTATTCTGTATTTTTCTATCATTCTTTAAAAGTGGTTCAGATTATATTTTTGTTTAGTCTTTAGTGGATTTGTTGTATTTATGACTATTTTTATATTGTAAATATTTTATTGTAATATTCTGTTTGTAACGGTTTTATTTTTAATATTTCCGTTATGTCTTGTTGTATATTTATCAGAAGGTCTATATCCTTTGTTATTAAGTAAGTATTGATTGTTAATTTTAGTTGTTGTTCTAAAGCTTCTATTTTTTCCGTAATTTCTATCCAGTATGATAAATATTCTTGATTTATCATGCTTAATCATAATATTCTCTTATTATAGATTCTAATTTTGATATTTCTATTTTACAATTTGTTATATATTCTACATATTCTATTTCTCCTGTTTCTATATATTCGTTTATATTAATTTTTTGGAGTTGGAAGAATGTTATTAATTTGTTTATATTTAGTTTTTCTAGTTTATCCTTATTATGTAGTTCTTTTAATTGTTTTATATTATCTCTTATATGTTCTAAAAAGATTAGATCTTTAGATTCTTGATATAATTGCATATTTTGATGTAATCTATGTTCTTGTAATTCTATTATTTTTCGGGTTTCTGTTAGGTTCATCTAGTCTGAATATATATCCTCTGTAAGTATATCAAATTCAGATAGGCTTATTGTATTCTCTTCTTCTAAGTCAGATAATTCTGCTAAATCATACCATTGTTGGGTCATTAGTTCTAGTATTTCGTTCATAAGTAATTTGTCAAATATTATATTTTTGATATCATTATTTAGTGATCTAAGTATGTGTAAAATGGTTATTTTATATTCATCAGTGTTATCTAAGATGTAAGGATGATCCATTTTTGTTTGATGTTTTGGCTAAAAATATTCCTTTAATCTCTTCGTTTATCATGTTTATCGTCATCCTATAACAAGTTATTAAGAACAATTCTTTTAGTCACTACCATGATTTTTTGCTTCAATCGTTTTACCCTAACAGCGCCTCAACTCTGGTTACTTCCCTACCACGGCCTTCTGCCTTACTGGTTTCACCCTTAGGATGGCATAGTCTGGGCTTAAACTACTCTCAGCATAATTATTCATGGCAAACTTACTAAAATTATTCTAAATAACAGTTATAACATGATAACAATTATGATAATCTAGAGATTTCAGGAATATATGTATTTAGCTATACATATTTTAAAAAAAACTTACTTGATACTGTATATCGGGGATTTCTTCTTTCATAGGTTTGGATTGCTCCATAGATTAAAGATGTTAATTTATTTCACTGAATAGATTTTTACAAGAGAGGTTACAAGAGAGTTTTTTCAGAAGGATGTGAAAGGGGTAAGGTAAGGTGTGTCCCTCTAAGCCTTAAGGGCTGTCTATTTATAACGGAAACTAATCCAAACATCGTCCTCCTAACTTTACACTTGGACGGTCTAAAATTAAAGTAAAAGACGCGTTCCCAACAGTTTTTCCACTGACAGTGGTAGTGATAAAGTGGGACTCACAACAACAACTTAAAAACTAAAAGACGGAAAATAATTTACATAAAGTCAAAAGTTGCTTTAATAATTACATAGCTTTTTTCTTTATGTCATTTTCTGCTTCTTCTTGGGTCCTGCCGATCCTGCTAGCTGTCCTTTTGTTTTTGTCTTGTAGCTTTTGTTGTAAGATTCCTTTGTCTCTTTCTTGATATTTTGTTGCGTATCTTTTTAGTTTTCTTCTTCTTCAAATTTGATTTCTGGAACTATGTTTTTCTCTCCTTGACATTTCGAACATATGTGCTCTGAGTAGATTGGACTAATTTGTTTGCAGTATCTTGTCATTAAGTTTTGAGAAATAAATTCTCCTCTAATAGCTCTTGTAATGGGTGCTTCTTCTGGTTGGATTAATGTTTTAATCCATCTCCGTATCTCTTCCATGTCGTTTTCCCTTAGGTTTTTTGAATGGGTGTAGATCATCGTGTGTTCTCGGGATTGGTATCCCCAAATAGGTTTTTCTTCTACATAATTGTTGACTAGTTCACTTAGAATGGTTGATAGTCCTATAATTCTTTTGTTTGAGTAGAATGCTGGTATATCAGGTTTGGGTATTTCTGGTTGTATTTGTACATTTTCTGGGATAATCATTTCTCTAGTTAGTCCTAATTTAATAACTTGGATTATTGGTTTTATCTCGTTATAGAGTATCTCTGCTGGTGCTACATAAAATTTTATATAAAATAGGTCTCCTTTGGTGATTCTCTTGTAGGTAGTAAAGGCACTATATAGCTCTGGTATTGTAGCTATTTCTTGTCCGGTTTGTGTGTACACTGTACTTAATAGTCCGTAATTGTAACATGTTTTAACTAAATTTGCATTCGTCCCTGGTTGGGCAATCAGTCGGTTGTATCCTTGTAATGGTTGTGTTATATAGTCTGTTTTTGGGTTTTGGATTGTTTTTGATCTCGGATTTAGGTTTAAAAAGGTTTGAATCTTGTGGATATTTTGTATATAGCTGTTGGTAATATAATCGTAGGTTTGTTTTTCCTGGTTTAAGCTTTCTCTATAGCTAGTTGTTTGTGGTGATGGTGTCAAAGGATTTTGGGATTTTGGGGTATATGGCTTGTTGAACATGGCGTTCATATTTGTATTTGTATGTTTTCCTTTTCTTATTGCTGATGTTGATGTACCTGCAGCTGTATGTAAAATAGTGTTAGTTTGTAGGTTTTGGGTTTTTAGGTGTTTCCCAACGTCACCTCCTAGGTCCGCATGTTTTGAGCCATGCTGCTGGCTTAGTTCCGCATGTTTTGAGCCATGCTGCTGGCTTAGGTTTTTTGCTTCTATAATCTGCAACCTCTTTTCTACTTCCGTCATTTGTAGTGATAGTGTAGTAAGTATTGAAAATAGGTCTTGTGTAGTTTCTTCTTCATTTGTTTGTGTACTTTTGTCTTGATAAGTAATCTGCAATCACATTCTTGTCAGTAGGAATTATTTCTATTGTAAATGTGAAATTTAGTATATTTAATACGAGTCTTCGTATTTCTTTCGTTGTAACTGAGTCTTGTACCTTTTTGGTTATCCACCATTTAACTTGTGTGTTATCTGTTCTAACAATAAATTTGTTATATACTATATATGGTTCAAACGATAATAAACACTTATATAAAGCTAATAATTCTTTTCTATTTATTTCCCATTTTAACTGTGGTTCCGTAAATGATCCTGAATAATATCTACAGTGATGTTCTATTTTTTCATCCTTATATTTGTATTTAAGTACTCCTCCATAACTATGGTTACTTGAGTCTGTCTCTACTATATATATAAATTCTCTATTTTCATCTGGAAAATATAGTTTTGGTAATTTTTTACACATATCTTTTATTTTTTGTATATATGTTTTGTCTTTTTCATCAAAGTGATATTCTATATCTTTCTTTAATTTTTTCTGTAAAGGTTTTAAATTTTCTGCCAATTTAGGTATATATTCTCTAACTTGGTTAACTAATCCTAAGAATGATTGTAATTTCTTTTTTGTATCTAGGGTTTCATTTAAATTTATTATTTTTTGTACTATATGTGTTTGCATTTTAATTCCATTTTTATCTATTTGAATTCCTAAGAATTCCACCTGATTTTTAAGTATTTCTGCCTTATTTTTACTAAGGCTAATTCCTGAGGATTCTATTATATGTATGAATTTTTCTAATAATTTTATATGTTGATCTTGTGTCCTTGAGTATAGTAGTATATCGTCTATGTAGATTATACAGTTTTCTAATTGATTAAAATAGCTATCCATAAAATGTTGGTATCTTCCTGGTGCATTTTTATATCCAAATGGTAAAACGTTCCATTCATAAAATCCTTGTGGTACTGTAAAAGCTGTTAATTTTTTAGATTCTTCTTCTAATTTTAGGTGATAAAATCCTGATTTACAATCGAATTTACTGAAGTAATTATATCCTTGTACTTGCCTTATTTTTAATATTTTATTTGGTATCGGGTAATTATATGTTTTTGTTTTTGCATTTAAATTCCTATAATCTATTACCATTCTACTTTTACCTCTTTTTTGCTCATTATGTTTATTTACTATAAATGCTGGGCTATTATGTTTACTATTACTTTCCTGTATATAATTATTTTTTAATAGTTCTTTTATATGCATTTTGAATTCTTCTAGATCATTAAAATTATATTTTAATGGTTTCTGTGTTATTATACTATTTTCATCTATTAATTCTATTTTTACTTTCGTTTTATGTTTATCCCATCCTTGAAGGGGATTTTCATTATATAATGATTCTAATTTGTCTTGAATTATTTTTATCTTATTTATAGCAAATATTATTAATTCTATTTGTTGCTCATTTATTTTTTCATTTTCTAATTTTTGGGTTACCTTTTCACTTCCTTTAATCCACGGTGTTGTTTTTCTTATTTTATTTCTTACTCTTTTTGCTCCTATTTTTTGTTTGCATGGTGTAGTAAACCACCAATGAGTTTTTGTTATTATATGTGGGTATAATTTATCTAAAAAGGGCATTCCTATTAATATATCTTTATTTGTAAATTCATAACTATATATTTCATCCATAGTTAGTATTTTATCCCATATTTGTATTTTTATATTTTTTGCTTTTTGCGTTATCAAGCTTCCTTCATTGTTAAATCCTGTTACCACAATAGGTGTTAATAATTTTTCCCATTTATCTTCAGGTAAACAGTTATGTCTGCATACATTTACTCCTGCTCCTGTATCTATCATGGGTGTATAATATCTGCTGTAATATCCTTCTATTATTATTTTTGCTAGTATATATATTTTTGTCATGTTAAGGTTCTTTCAATTGTTATTTTCTTATTTTTATATGTTATTATAAGATGTCTATCTCCTAGGTTATATGGTTTAACTGTTTCTAACCATTTTATTCCTAAGGTAATATTTTCATTTCCTTGGTAAATATTAAATTCTATTTCTACTGGGATTCCTCCAATAATTAGTTCCTTCTTTGTTATTTCTTCTGTTCCTACCAAATTTTTAGGTAATCCTGGGCATATTGTTTCTGTAGTTATTATTTCACTTTCTTTAACTAGTTCTTTAGTTATATAATTGTCTTCTTGTCCAGTATTTATCATTATTAGGTATTTTCTTTGATCTATTACTCCTGTTATATAATAGTTGTGTAACTCCGGTTCTTTTATTAATCTTTGTGGGTTTGTATATTCTAATCTTCTCGAGGTACTTGCTCTTGAAGATGTAGTTTGTGGGGATTCATAATTTATTCTTTTAGATGTGCTTAGTCTTTCTCTTACTATTTCTAAATCTCCTTCCATATCTATATCTTTGTAACTATAATCATTATTGTCTATGACTGATATTATACTATCAAATGGGTTTTCTATCTTTATTTTTTCAATCTTATTTCGTGCTGTTATTTTGTGATTGGTTGTTAATATATATAAATTTTTACATTTTGCTGTAAATATTTTACTTCCTGGTGCCAGCTCTATTCCTGACATTTTCCAGTACAATACTAGTGATTTATCTATATTAGCATCTTTTAATGCTACTGTATAGTTAGCACTAATTATAAATTTAAATTTTTGGTATATCAAATTTCCTTTTATTGCACAAATTATACTCTTTTCTATAGGTTGTACTATTCTATCATCTGCTAAATATATTTCTATTGGTGTATCTATCCCTTCTCTAAAACAGGCTTTTATAAGTATTTCTGTTCCTCCTAAGTGTACATATTTGATCGGATTTTTTGCTTTTATATTCTGAATTTCTTTATTTATTGTTCTTTTATTTATTATAGGTATTTTAGCTTTTCCTCTAGTATATTTACAATCTATTATATGTTCTTTTTGACTTATTACATAATATTCTTCTTTTTTAATTTTGAACCAGTTTTTTATTGTTGGTACTTCTAATATTTTACCGATGCTTAAATCTAAATCTTTTCCTTTTATTTTTTCAAAAATATCATTATCAAATATTACTTTTTGTTCACTTGATTCTTCATCCTTATATTCTTCTCTGCTTATTATTTGTATATCGTTTTCAGTCATTTTCCTCTATATCTGATAGTTCTTTTTCTGATTCTATTTCTGTTTCTAATTCAGGTTCTAATTCATAAATACTATCTTCACTATCTAATTCATAATCTATATAGTCTAGTTGCATGTATTCTTCATTATCAGTGTTAATTTCTGTTATTTGTTTCTTTTTAGGGTCTCTAGGTAATTTACAATCTTTGGCTAGGTGTCCTAATTTTCCACAATTGTAACAAGTACATTCGGATAATTTTTTCTTAATTCTATATGGTCTTTTTCTTTTGTAATCTTTTATATAATATCTTTTCCTCGGGTTTTTATACTTATATTTTAACTTATTTCTTCTATATTTTTTATATTTTCTTTTATAATTTTTCTTTTTATAATAATTATCTGTACATCCAAACTGGGGTGCAGTTTTAATTTTACAACATGTAAGGTTTTTTATCAGTGTTTTTTCCATTTTAATTTCTTCTTTATGTTTTTCACATAATTCTATAAACCAATTCTTTAAATATCTAATTCTAGCTCCTAAGGTATCTTCTAATCCTGCTTTTTCCCAATCTCTTATTATTTTAGAACTAAAAGGTTCTGGTAATTTTGTAAAGTATATTTTTCTGATTTCTTTTCCTTCTTCAACACTATATGTTCCTTTATAGTAATATTCTTTAAATGCACACGTATATTCGTCTATGTAACACATGTTACATATAGCTAGTTTGTTCATTAGATTTCTACTTACTGTTTTTTCTTTTTGTTGCTCTTCTATTTCTGTTGTCATACTACTAAATTCATTTCTTATAGCTAATTCATATTTTATTAATATGTCTATAGTTGTTGTAGCTGATTCACCATCGAATTTTTTATTACTTCTTAATGCTTTTATACTTTCATCATTTAGATTTTGTATCCATAATTTTACTGTTCCTATTATTGTCCTTTCTATATATCCTGGTGCTTCTGGAATTGGTATTTTATTATCTATTAATTGTTTTGATATATATCCTACCCATAGTTGTATTATTTTATTAACGTCTTCTACGCAATCTAAGTCCAAAAAGTTATATTGTTCATTTATTGTTTTTGGTGTCCATTTTCTGTTTAATCTTTTATCCCATAATACTTTACTTCTGTCACTTCGTTCATAATTATTATTGTAATATGTTGGTATTGTTTGTTTGTATTTTCTTTCTTTTGATGTACTTGGTTTTTCGCTTATATCTCCGGCATATATTTCTGGATTTATTATGTTATTTGTTTTAGTTATAAGTTCTGTATATGTTTCACTTATTTCTGAATCTTCTGAACTTTCTGTATTCTGTTCATTTTCATTATTAGTTTCATTTATTTCTTCAAGTTTTACTTCTATGTCCTCTTTTAATTTTTCCCTAAATTTTTCTATTTCTTCCTTCAATCTTTCTTCTTGCTCTAATTCTTTTTTCTTTTCTCTTTCTCTCTGTTTGTTTTCATACAATTCTTTTAATATTGCTAATTCTTTTTCTAATTCCATTATCCTGGTGTTTTTGTTTTCTTCCACTTGCTGTAATTCTTTTTTAGCTTGTTGCCTAATTTTTTCAATTTCATTTTTCCTATCAATTTCTTCATTTTCTTTTATTATTCTTGTCATTGCTGTTAAACTATCTTCTAATCTTGCAGTTTCTTTTTCTAACATTAAATATATGTTTTCTCCTACTTTCTTATATCTTCTTCCTATATTTGAAGTTATTATTTTTATTTTTAATCCATCCAAATTTTCGTATGTTTTTTCGTCTACCGCAAATTCTTCTTTATTCATATTTTATGTTTAATCTTAAGTTGTAAGATATACTTATATTCTAGTTTTGACATTTTGTTTATTAATTTGTCCTTTTTCGTGGTTTTATATTCTTTATATAATTCCTGTAATTTTGTTATTGTTTTCTTTTCTTTTTTAGGATTTTTACTTGTTAATTTTTTATTATTTTTATCAATTATAATTGGTATATTGTATTTATTTGTTATGGCTCTGATACCATTTTGGGGGGTTTGTGGGTCGGATTTAGCTCCGATTGGCAAACTTACTAAAATTATTCTAAATAACAGTTATAACATGATAACAATTATGATAATCTAGAGATTTCAGGAATATATGTATTTAGCTATACATATTTTAAAAAAAACTTACTTGATACTGTATATCGGGGATTTCTTCTTTCATAGGTTTGGATTGCTCCATAGATTAAAGATGTTAATTTATTTCACTGAATAGATTTTTACAAGAGAGGTTACAAGAGTTTTTTCAGAAGGATGTGAAAGGGGTAAGGTAAGGTGTGTCCCTCTAAGCCTTAAGGGCTGTCTATTTATAACGGAAACTAATCCAAACATCGTCCTCCTAACTTTACACTTGGACGGTCTAAAATTAAAGTAAAAGACGCGTTCCCAACAGTTTTTCCACTGACAGTGGTAGTGATAAAGTGGGACTCACAACAACAACTTAAAAACTAAAAGACGGAAAATAATTTACATAAAGTCAAAAGTTGCTTTAATAATTACATAGCTTTTTTTTTTTATGTCATTTCCTTCTTCTTCTTGGGTCCTGCCGATCCTGCTAGCTGTCCTTTTGTTTTTGTCTTGTAGCTTTTGTTGTAAGATTCCTTTGTCTCTTTCTTGATATTTTGTTGCGTATCTTTTTAGTTTTCTTCTTCTTCAAATTTGATTTCTGGAACTATGTTTTTCTCTCCTTGACATTTCGAACATATGTGCTCTGAGTAGATTGGACTAATTTGTTTGCAGTATCTTGTCATTAAGTTTTGAGAAATAAATTCTCCTCTAATAGCTCTTGTAATGGGTGCTTCTTCTGGTTGGATTAATGTTTTAATCCATCTCCGTATCTCTTCCATGTCGTTTTCCCTTAGGTTTTTTGAATGGGTGTAGATCATCGTGTGTTCTCGGGATTGGTATCCCCAAATAGGTTTTTCTTCTACATAATTGTTGACTAGTTCACTTAGAATGGTTGATAGTCCTATAATTCTTTTGTTTGAGTAGAATGCTGGTATATCAGGTTTGGGTATTTCTGGTTGTATTTGTACATTTTCTGGGATAATCATTTCTCTAGTTAGTCCTAATTTAATAACTTGGATTATTGGTTTTATCTCGTTATAGAGTATCTCTGCTGGTGCTACATAAAATTTTATATAAAATAGGTCTCCTTTGGTGATTCTCTTGTAGGTAGTAAAGGCACTATATAGCTCTGGTATTGTAGCTATTTCTTGTCCGGTTTGTGTGTACACTGTACTTAATAGTCCGTAATTGTAACATGTTTTAACTAAATTTGCATTCGTCCCTGGTTGGGCAATCAGTCGGTTGTATCCTTGTAATGGTTGTGTTATATAGTCTGTTTTTGGGTTTTGGATTGTTTTTGATCTCGGATTTAGGTTTAAAAAGGTTTGAATCTTGTGGATATTTTGTATATAGCTGTTGGTAATATAATCGTAGGTTTGTTTTTCCTGGTTTAAGCTTTCTCTATAGCTAGTTGTTTGTGGTGATGGTGTCAAAGGATTTTGGGATTTTGGGGTATATGGCTTGTTGAACATGGCGTTCATATTTGTATTTGTATGTTTTCCTTTTCTTATTGCTGATGTTGATGTACCTGCAGTTGTATGTAAAATAGTGTTAGTTTGTAGGTTTTGGGTTTTTAGGTGTTTCCCAACGTCACCTCCTAGGTCCGCATGTTTTGAGCCATGCTGCTGGCTTAGTTCCGCATGTTTTGAGCCATGCTGCTGGCTTAGGTTTTTTGCTTCTATAATCTGCAACCTCTTTTCTACTTCCGTCATTTGTAGTGATAGTGTAGTAAGTATTGAAAATAGGTCTTGTGTAGTTTCTTCTTCATTTGTTTGTGTACTTTTGTCTTGATAAGTAATCTGCAATCACATTCTTGTCAGTAGGAATTATTTCTATTGTAAATGTGAAATTTAGTATATTTAATACGAGTCTTCGTATTTCTTTCGTTATAACTGAGTCTTGTACCTTTTTGGTTATCCACCATTTAACTTGTGTGTTATCTGTTCTAACAATAAATTTGTTATATACTATATATGGTTCAAACGATAATAAACACTTATATAAAGCTAATAATTCTTTTCTATTTATTTCCCATTTTAACTGTGGTTCCGTAAATGATCCTGAATAATATCTACAGTGATGTTCTATTTTTTCATCCTTATATTTGTATTTAAGTACTCCTCCATAACTATGGTTACTTGAGTCTGTCTCTACTATATATATAAATTCTCTATTTTCATCTGGAAAATATAGTTTTGGTAATTTTTTACACATATCTTTTATTTTTTGTATATATGTTTTGTCTTTTTCATCAAAGTGATATTCTATATCTTTCTTTAATTTTTTCTGTAAAGGTTTTAAATTTTCTGCCAATTTAGGTATATATTCTCTAACTTGGTTAACTAATCCTAAGAATGATTGTAATTTCTTTTTTGTATCTAGGGTTTCATTTAAATTTATTATTTTTTGTACTATATGTGTTTGCATTTTAATTCCATTTTTATCTATTTGAATTCCTAAGAATTCCACCTGATTTTTAAGTATTTCTGCCTTATTTTTACTAAGGCTAATTCCTGAGGATTCTATTATATGTATGAATTTTTCTAATAATTTTATATGTTGATCTTGTGTCCTTGAGTATAGTAGTATATCGTCTATGTAGATTATACAGTTTTCTAATTGATTAAAATAGCTATCCATAAAATGTTGGTATCTTCCTGGTGCATTTTTATATCCAAATGGTAAAACGTTCCATTCATAAAATCCTTGTGGTACTGTAAAAGCTGTTAATTTTTTTAGATTCTTCTTCTAATTTTAGGTGATAAAATCCTGATTTACAATCGAATTTACTGAAGTAATTATATCCTTGTACTTGCCTTATTTTTAATATTTTATTTGGTATCGGTTAATTATATGTTTTTGTTTTTGCATTTAAATTCCTATAATCTATTACCATTCTACTTTTACCTCTTTTTTGCTCATTATGTTTATTTACTATAAATGCTGGGCTATTATGTTTACTATTACTTTTCTGTATATAATTATTTTTTAATAGTTCTTTTATATGCATTTTGAATTCTTCTAGATCATTAAAATTATATTTTAATGGTTTCTGTGTTATTATACTATTTTCATCTATTAATTCTATTTTTACTTTCGTTTTATGTTTATCCCATCCTTGAAGGGGATTTTCATTATATAATGATTCTAATTTGTCTTGAATTATTTTTATCTTATTTATAGCAAATATTATTAATTCTATTTGTTGCTCATTTATTTTTTCATTTTCTAATTTTTGGGTTACCTTTTCACTTCCTTTAATCCACGGTGTTGTTTTTCTTATTTTATTTCTTACTCTTTTTGCTCCTATTTTTTGTTTGCATGGTGTAGTAAACCACCAATGAGTTTTTGTTATTATATGTGGGTATAATTTATCTAAAAAGGGCATTCCTATTAATATATCTTTATTTGTAAATTCATAACTATATATTTCATCCATAGTTAGTATTTTATCCCATATTTGTATTTTTATATTTTTTGCTTTTTGCGTTATCAAGCTTCCTTCATTGTTAAATCCTGTTACCACAATAGGTGTTAATAATTTTTCCCATTTATCTTCAGGTAAACAGTTATGTCTGCATACATTTACTCCTGCTCCTGTATCTATCATGGGTGTATAATATCTGCTGTAATATCCTTCTATTATTATTTTTGCTAGTATATATATTTTTGTCATGTTAAGGTTCTTTCAATTGTTATTTTCTTATTTTTATATGTTATTATAAGATGTCTATCTCCTAGGTTATATGGTTTAACTGTTTCTAACCATTTTATTCCTAAGGTAATATTTTCATTTCCTTGGTAAATATTAAATTCTATTTCTACTGGGATTCCTCCAATAATTAGTTCCTTCTTTGTTATTTCTTCTGTTCCTACCAAATTTTTAGGTAATCCTGGGCATATTGTTTCTGTAGTTATTATTTCACTTTCTTTAACTAGTTCTTTAGTTATATAATTGTCTTCTTGTCCAGTATTTATCATTATTAGGTATTTTCTTTGATCTATTACTCCTGTTATATAATAGTTGTGTAACTCCGGTTCTTTTATTAATCTTTGTGGGTTTGTATATTCTAATCTTCTCGAGGTACTTGCTCTTGAAGATGTAGTTTGTGGGGATTCATAATTTATTCTTTTAGATGTGCTTAGTCTTTCTCTTACTATTTCTAAATCTCCTTCCATATCTATATCTTTGTAACTATAATCATTATTGTCTATGACTGATATTATACTATCAAATGGGTTTTCTATCTTTATTTTTTCAATCTTATTTCGTGCTGTTATTTTGTGATTGGTTGTTAATATATATAAATTTTTACATTTTGCTGTAAATATTTTACTTCCTGGTGCCAGCTCTATTCCTGACATTTTCCAGTACAATACTAGTGATTTATCTATATTAGCATCTTTTAATGCTACTGTATAGTTAGCACTAATTATAAATTTAAATTTTTGGTATATCAAATTTTCTTTTATTGCACAAATTATACTCTTTTCTATAGGTTGTACTATTCTATCATCTGCTAAATATATTTCTATTGGTGTATCTATCCCTTCTCTAAAACAGGCTTTTATAAGTATTTCTGTTCCTCCTAAGTGTACATATTTGATCGGATTTTTTGCTTTTATATTCTGAATTTCTTTATTTATTGTTCTTTTATTTATTATAGGTATTTTAGCTTTTCCTCTAGTATATTTACAATCTATTATATGTTCTTTTTGACTTATTACATAATATTCTTCTTTTTTAATTTTGAACCAGTTTTTTATTGTTGGTACTTTTAATATTTTACCGATGCTTAAATCTAAATCTTTTCCTTTTATTTTTTCAAAAATATCATTATCAAATATTACTTTTTGTTCACTTGATTCTTCATCCTTATATTCTTCTCTGCTTATTATTTGTATATCGTTTTCAGTCATTTTCCTCTATATCTGATAGTTCTTTTTCTGATTCTATTTCTGTTTCTAATTCAGGTTCTAATTCATAAATACTATCTTCACTATCTAATTCATAATCTATATAGTCTAGTTGCATGTATTCTTCATTATCAGTGTTAATTTCTGTTATTTGTTTCTTTTTAGGGTCTCTAGGTAATTTACAATCTTTGGCTAGGTGTCCTAATTTTCCACAATTGTAACAAGTACATTCGGATAATTTTTTCTTAATTCTATATGGTCTTTTTCTTTTGTAATCTTTTATATAATATCTTTTCCTCGGGTTTTTATACTTATATTTTAACTTATTTCTTCTATATTTTTTATATTTTCTTTTATAATTTTTCTTTTTATAATAATTATCTGTACATCCAAACTGGGGTGCAGTTTTAATTTTACAACATGTAAGGTTTTTTATCAGTGTTTTTTCCATTTTAATTTCTTCTTTATGTTTTTCACATAATTCTATAAACCAATTCTTTAAATATCTAATTCTAGCTCCTAAGGTATCTTCTAATCCTGCTTTTTCCCAATCTCTTATTATTTTAGAACTAAAAGGTTCTGGTAATTTTGTAAAGTATATTTTTCTGATTTCTTTTCCTTCTTCAACACTATATGTTCCTTTATAGTAATATTCTTTAAATGCACACGTATATTCGTCTATGTAACACATGTTACATATAGCTAGTTTGTTCATTAGATTTCTACTTACTGTTTTTTTTTTTTGTTGCTCTTCTATTTCTGTTGTCATACTACTAAATTCATTTCTTATAGCTAATTCATATTTTATTAATATGTCTATAGTTGTTGTAGCTGATTCACCATCGAATTTTTTATTACTTCTTAATGCTTTTATACTTTCATCATTTAGATTTTGTATCCATAATTTTACTGTTCCTATTATTGTCCTTTCTATATATCCTGGTGCTTCTGGAATTGGTATTTTATTATCTATTAATTGTTTTGATATATATCCTACCCATAGTTGTATTATTTTATTAACGTCTTCTACGCAATCTAAGTCCAAAAAGTTATATTGTTCATTTATTGTTTTTGGTGTCCATTTTCTGTTTAATCTTTTATCCCATAATACTTTACTTCTGTCACTTCGTTCATAATTATTATTGTAATATGTTGGTATTGTTTGTTTGTATTTTCTTTCTTTTGATGTACTTGGTTTTTCGCTTATATCTCCGGCATATATTTCTGGATTTATTATGTTATTTGTTTTAGTTATAAGTTCTGTATATGTTTCACTTATTTCTGAATCTTCTGAACTTTCTGTATTCTGTTCATTTTCATTATTAGTTTCATTTATTTCTTCAAGTTTTACTTCTATGTCCTCTTTTAATTTTTCCCTAAATTTTTCTATTTCTTCCTTCAATCTTTCTTCTTGCTCTAATTCTTTTTTCTTTTCTCTTTCTCTCTGTTTGTTTTCATACAATTCTTTTAATATTGCTAATTCTTTTTCTAATTCCATTATCCTGGTGTTTTTGTTTTCTTCCACTTGCTGTAATTCTTTTTTAGCTTGTTGCCTAATTTTTTCAATTTCATTTTTCCTATCAATTTCTTCATTTTCTTTTATTATTCTTGTCATTGCTGTTAAACTATCTTCTAATCTTGCAGTTTCTTTTTCTAACATTAAATATATGTTTTCTCCTACTTTCTTATATCTTCTTCCTATATTTGAAGTTATTATTTTTATTTTTAATCCATCCAAATTTTCGTATGTTTTTTCGTCTACCGCAAATTCTTCTTTATTCATATTTTATGTTTAATCTTAAGTTGTAAGATATACTTATATTCTAGTTTTGACATTTTGTTTATTAATTTGTCCTTTTTCGTGGTTTTATATTCTTTATATAATTCCTGTAATTTTGTTATTGTTTTCTTTTCTTTTTTAGGATTTTTACTTGTTAATTTTTTATTATTTTTATCAATTATAATTGGTATATTGTATTTATTTGTTATGGCTCTGATACCATTTTGGGGGGTTTGTGGGTCGGATTTAGCTCCGATTAGCTTTTGTTCATAAATCTTCATAAGTCTGAATATTCTTCTACCAAATCGTATGTATTTTGTGGGTCTTCTACTTCTTTTTCGTATTTAAGTATTTTTTCCCAAATATCTATTTTTATGTCAGTAGGTTTTAATTCTTTGATAAAATATAGGACTAGTATTTTATATTTTTCTAGCATTCTTTTTGTCATGTAAGTAGTTATTCTGTATTTTTCTATCATTCTTTAAAAGTGGTTCAGATTATATTTTTGTTTAGTCTTTAGTGGATTTGTTGTATTTATGACTATTTTTATATTGTAAATATTTTATTGTAATATTCTGTTTGTAACGGTTTTATTTTTAATATTTCCGTTATGTCTTGTTGTATATTTATCAGAAGGTCTATATCCTTTGTTATTAAGTAAGTATTGATTGTTAATTTTAGTTGTTGTTCTAAAGCTTCTATTTTTTCCGTAATTTCTATCCAGTCTATTTTTACCATACTGGATAGAAATTACGGAAAAAATAGAAGCTTTAGAACAACAACTAAAATTAACAATCAATACTTACTTAATAACAAAGGATATAGACCTTCTGATAAATATACAACAAGACATAACGGAAATATTAAAAATAAAACCGTTACAAACAGAATATTACAATAAAATATTTACAATATAAAAATAGTCATAAATACAACAAATCCACTAAAGACTAAACAAAAATATAATCTGAACCACTTTTAAAGAATGATAGAAAAATACAGAATAACTACTTACATGACAAAAAGAATGCTAGAAAAATATAAAATACTAGTCCTATATTTTATCAAAGAATTAAAACCTACTGACATAAAAATAGATATTTGGGAAAAAATACTTAAATACGAAAAAGAAGTAGAAGACCCACAAAATACATACGATTTGGTAGAAGAATATTCAGACTTATGAAGATTTATGAACAAAAGCTAATCGGAGCTAAATCCGACCCACAAACCCCCCAAAATGGTATCAGAGCCATAACAAATAAATACAATATACCAATTATAATTGATAAAAATAATAAAAAATTAACAAGTAAAAATCCTAAAAAAGAAAAGAAAACAATAACAAAATTACAGGAATTATATAAAGAATATAAAACCACGAAAAAGGACAAATTAATAAACAAAATGTCAAAACTAGAATATAAGTATATCTTACAACTTAAGATTAAACATAAAATATGAATAAAGAAGAATTTGCGGTAGACGAAAAAACATACGAAAATTTGGATGGATTAAAAATAAAAATAATAACTTCAAATATAGGAAGAAGATATAAGAAAGTAGGAGAAAACATATATTTAATGTTAGAAAAAGAAACTGCAAGATTAGAAGATAGTTTAACAGCAATGACAAGAATAATAAAAGAAAATGAAGAAATTGATAGGAAAAATGAAATTGAAAAAATTAGGCAACAAGCTAAAAAAGAATTACAGCAAGTGGAAGAAAACAAAAACACCAGGATAATGGAATTAGAAAAAGAATTAGCAATATTAAAAGAATTGTATGAAAACAAACAGAGAGAAAGAGAAAAGAAAAAAGAATTAGAGCAAGAAGAAAGATTGAAGGAAGAAATAGAAAAATTTAGGGAAAAATTAAAAGAGGACATAGAAGTAAAACTTGAAGAAATAAATGAAACTAATAATGAAAATGAACAGAATACAGAAAGTTCAGAAGATTCAGAAATAAGTGAAACATATACAGAACTTATAACTAAAACAAATAACATAATAAATCCAGAAATATATGCCGGAGATATAAGCGAAAAACCAAGTACATCAAAAGAAAGAAAATACAAACAAACAATACCAACATATTACAATAATAATTATGAACGAAGTGACAGAAGTAAAGTATTATGGGATAAAAGATTAAACAGAAAATGGACACCAAAAACAATAAATGAACAATATAACTTTTTGGACTTAGATTGCGTAGAAGACGTTAATAAAATAATACAACTATGGGTAGGATATATATCAAAACAATTAATAGATAATAAAATACCAATTCCAGAAGCACCAGGATATATAGAAAGGACAATAATAGGAACAGTAAAATTATGGATACAAAATCTAAATGATGAAAGTATAAAAGCATTAAGAAGTAATAAAAAATTCGATGGTGAATCAGCTACAACAACTATAGACATATTAATAAAATATGAATTAGCTATAAGAAATGAATTTAGTAGTATGACAACAGAAATAGAAGAGCAACAAAAAGAAAAAACAGTAAGTAGAAATCTAATGAACAAACTAGCTATATGTAACATGTGTTACATAGACGAATATACGTGTGCATTTAAAGAATATTACTATAAAGGAACATATAGTGTTGAAGAAGGAAAAGAAATCAGAAAAATATACTTTACAAAATTACCAGAACCTTTTAGTTCTAAAATAATAAGAGATTGGGAAAAAGCAGGATTAGAAGATACCTTAGGAGCTAGAATTAGATATTTAAAGAATTGGTTTATAGAATTATGTGAAAAACATAAAGAAGAAATTAAAATGGAAAAAACACTGATAAAAAACCTTACATGTTGTAAAATTAAAACTGCACCCCAGTTTGGATGTACAGATAATTATTATAAAAAGAAAAATTATAAAAGAAAATATAAAAAATATAGAAGAAATAAGTTAAAATATAAGTATAAAAACCCGAGGAAAAGATATTATATAAAAGATTACAAAAGAAAAAGACCATATAGAATTAAGAAAAAATTATCCGAATGTACTTGTTACAATTGTGGAAAATTAGGACACCTAGCCAAAGATTGTAAATTACCTAGAGACCCTAAAAAGAAACAAATAACAGAAATTAACACTGATAATGAAGAATACATGCAACTAGACTATATAGATTATGAATTAGATAGTGAAGATAGTATTTATGAATTAGAACCTGAATTAGAAACAGAAATAGAATCAGAAAAAGAACTATCAGATATAGAGGAAAATGACTGAAAACGATATACAAATAATAAGCAGAGAAGAATATAAGGATGAAGAATCAAGTGAACAAAAAGTAATATTTGATAATGATATTTTTGAAAAAATAAAAGGAAAAGATTTAGATTTAAGCATCGGTAAAATATTAGAAGTACCAACAATAAAAAACTGGTTCAAAATTAAAAAAGAAGAATATTATGTAATAAGTCAAAAAGAACATATAATAGATTGTAAATATACTAGAGGAAAAGCTAAAATACCTATAATAAATAAAAGAACAATAAATAAAGAAATTCAGAATATAAAAGCAAAAAATCCGATCAAATATGTACACTTAGGAGGAACAGAAATACTTATAAAAGCCTGTTTTAGAGAAGGGATAGATACACCAATAGAAATATATTTAGCAGATGATAGAATAGTACAACCTATAGAAAAGAGTATAATTTGTGCAATAAAAGGAAATTTGATATACCAAAAATTTAAATTTATAATTAGTGCTAACTATACAGTAGCATTAAAAGATGCTAATATAGATAAATCACTAGTATTGTACTGGAAAATGTCAGGAATAGAGCTGGCACCAGGAAGTAAAATATTTACAGCAAAATGTAAAAATTTATATATATTAACAACCAATCACAAAATAACAGCACGAAATAAGATTGAAAAAATAAAGATAGAAAACCCATTTGATAGTATAATATCAGTCATAGACAATAATGATTATAGTTACAAAGATATAGATATGGAAGGAGATTTAGAAATAGTAAGAGAAAGACTAAGCACATCTAAAAGAATAAATTATGAATCCCCACAAACTACATCTTCAAGAGCAAGTACCTCGAGAAGATTAGAATATACAAACCCACAAAGATTAATAAAAGAACCGGAGTTACACAACTATTATATAACAGGAGTAATAGATCAAAGAAAATACCTAATAATGATAAATACTGGACAAGAAGACAATTATATAACTAAAGAACTAGTTAAAGAAAGTGAAATAATAACTACAGAAACAATATGCCCAGGATTACCTAAAAATTTGGTAGGAACAGAAGAAATAACAAAGAAGGAACTAATTATTGGAGGAATCCCAGTAGAAATAGAATTTAATATTTACCAAGGAAATGAAAATATTACCTTAGGAATAAAATGGTTAGAAACAGTTAAACCATATAACCTAGGAGATAGACATCTTATAATAACATATAAAAATAAGAAAATAACAATTGAAAGAACCTTAACATGACAAAAATATATATACTAGCAAAAATAATAATAGAAGGATATTACAGCAGATATTATACACCCATGATAGATACAGGAGCAGGAGTAAATGTATGCAGACATAACTGTTTACCTGAAGATAAATGGGAAAAATTATTAACACCTATTGTGGTAACAGGATTTAACAATGAAGGAAGCTTGATAACGCAAAAAGCAAAAAATATAAAAATACAAATATGGGATAAAATACTAACTATGGATGAAATATATAGTTATGAATTTACAAATAAAGATATATTAATAGGAATGCCCTTTTTAGATAAATTATACCCACATATAATAACAAAAACTCATTGGTGGTTTACTACACCATGCAAACAAAAAATAGGAGCAAAAAGAGTAAGAAATAAAATAAGAAAAACAACACCGTGGATTAAAGGAAGTGAAAAGGTAACCCAAAAATTAGAAAATGAAAAAATAAATGAGCAACAAATAGAATTAATAATATTTGCTATAAATAAGATAAAAATAATTCAAGACAAATTAGAATCATTATATAATGAAAATCCCCTTCAAGGATGGGATAAACATAAAACGAAAGTAAAAATAGAATTAATAGATGAAAATAGTATAATAACACAGAAACCATTAAAATATAATTTTAATGATCTAGAAGAATTCAAAATGCATATAAAAGAACTATTAAAAAATAATTATATACAGGAAAGTAATAGTAAACATAATAGCCCAGCATTTATAGTAAATAAACATAATGAGCAAAAAAGAGGTAAAAGTAGAATGGTAATAGATTATAGGAATTTAAATGCAAAAACAAAAACATATAATTACCCGATACCAAATAAAATATTAAAAATAAGGCAAGTACAAGGATATAATTACTTCAGTAAATTCGATTGTAAATCAGGATTTTATCACCTAAAATTAGAAGAAGAATCTAAAAAATTAACAGCTTTTACAGTACCACAAGGATTTTATGAATGGAACGTTTTACCATTTGGATATAAAAATGCACCAGGAAGATACCAACATTTTATGGATAGCTATTTTAATCAATTAGAAAACTGTATAATCTACATAGACGATATACTACTATACTCAAGGACACAAGATCAACATATAAAATTATTAGAAAAATTCATACATATAATAGAATCTCAGGAATTAGCCTTAGTAAAAATAAGGCAGAAATACTTAAAAATCAGGTGGAATTCTTAGGAATTCAAATAGATAAAAATGGAATTAAAATGCAAACACATATAGTACAAAAAATAATAAATTTAAATGAAACCCTAGATACAAAAAAGAAATTACAATCATTCTTAGGATTAGTTAACCAAGTTAGAGAATATATACCTAAATTGGCAGAAAATTTAAAACCTTTACAGAAAAAATTAAAGAAAGATATAGAATATCACTTTGATGAAAAAGACAAAACATATATACAAAAAATAAAAGATATGTGTAAAAAATTACCAAAACTATATTTTCCAGATGAAAATAGAGAATTTATATATATAGTAGAGACAGACTCAAGTAACCATAGTTATGGAGGAGTACTTAAATACAAATATAAGGATGAAAAAATAGAACATCACTGTAGATATTATTCAGGATCATTTACGGAACCACAGTTAAAATGGGAAATAAATAGAAAAGAATTATTAGCTTTATATAAGTGTTTATTATCGTTTGAACCATATATAGTATATAACAAATTTATTGTTAGAACAGATAACACACAAGTTAAATGGTGGATAACCAAAAAGGTACAAGACTCAGTTACAACGAAAGAAATACGAAGACTCGTATTAAATATACTAAATTTCACATTTACAATAGAAATAATTCCTACTGACAAGAATGTGATTGCAGATTACTTATCAAGACAAAAGTACACAAACAAATGAAGAAGAAACTACACAAGACCTATTTTCAATACTTACTACACTATCACTACAAATGACGGAAGTAGAAAAGAGGTTGCAGATTATAGAAGCAAAAAACCTAAGCCAGCAGCATGGCTCAAAACATGCGGAACTAAGCCAGCAGCATGGCTCAAAACATGCGGACCTAGGAGGTGACGTTGGGAAACACCTAAAAACCCAAAACCTACAAACTAACACTATTTTACATACAACTGCAGGTACATCAACATCAGCAATAAGAAAAGGAAAACATACAAATACAAATATGAACGCCATGTTCAACAAGCCATATACCCCAAAATCCCAAAATCCTTTGACACCATCACCACAAACAACTAGCTATAGAGAAAGCTTAAACCAGGAAAAACAAACCTACGATTATATTACCAACAGCTATATACAAAATATCCACAAGATTCAAACCTTTTTAAACCTAAATCCGAGATCAAAAACAATCCAAAACCCAAAAACAGACTATATAACACAACCATTACAAGGATACAACCGACTGATTGCCCAACCAGGGACGAATGCAAATTTAGTTAAAACATGTTACAATTACGGACTATTAAGTACAGTGTACACACAAACCGGACAAGAAATAGCTACAATACCAGAGCTATATAGTGCCTTTACTACCTACAAGAGAATCACCAAAGGAGACCTATTTTATATAAAATTTTATGTAGCACCAGCAGAGATACTCTATAACGAGATAAAACCAATAATCCAAGTTATTAAATTAGGACTAACTAGAGAAATGATTATCCCAGAAAATGTACAAATACAACCAGAAATACCCAAACCTGATATACCAGCATTCTACTCAAACAAAAGAATTATAGGACTATCAACCATTCTAAGTGAACTAGTCAACAATTATGTAGAAGAAAAACCTATTTGGGGATACCAATCCCGAGAACACACGATGATCTACACCCATTCAAAAAACCTAAGGGAAAACGACATGGAAGAGATACGGAGATGGATTAAAACATTAATCCAACCAGAAGAAGCACCCATTACAAGAGCTATTAGAGGAGAATTTATTTCTCAAAACTTAATGACAAGATACTGCAAACAAATTAGTCCAATCTACTCAGAGCACATATGTTCGAAATGTCAAGGAGAGAAAAACATAGTTCCAGAAATCAAATTTGAAGAAGAAGAAAACTAAAAAGATACGCAACAAAATATCAAGAAAGAGACAAAGGAATCTTACAACAAAAGCTACAAGACAAAAACAAAAGGACAGCTAGCAGGATCGGCAGGACCCAAGAAGAAGCAGGAAATGACATAAAAAAAAAAAAGCTATGTAATTATTAAAGCAACTTTTGACTTTATGTAAATTATTTTCCGTCTTTTAGTTTTTAAGTTGTTGTTGTGAGTCCCACTTTATCACTACCACTGTCAGTGAAAAAACTGTTGGGAACGCGTCTTTTACTTTAATTTTAGACCGTCCAAGTGTAAAGTTAGGAGGACGATGTTTGGATTAGTTTCCGTTATAAATAGACAGCCCTTAAGGCTTAGAGGGACACACCTTACCTTACCCCTTTCACATCCTTCTGAAAAAACTCTTGTAACCTCTCTTGTAAAAATCTATTCAGTGAAATAAATTAACATCTTTAATCTATGGAGCAATCCAAACCTATGAAAGAAGAAATCCCCGATATACAGTATCAAGTAAGTTTTTTTTAAAATATGTATAGCTAAATACATATATTCCTGAAATCTCTAGATTATCATAATTGTTATCATGTTATAACTGTTATTTAGAATAATTTTAGTAAGTTTGCCATGAATAATTATGCTGAGAGTAGTTTAAGCCCAGACTATGCCATCCTAAGGGTGAAACCAGTAAGGCAGAAGGCCGTGGTAGGGAAGTAACCAGAGTTGAGGCGCTGTTAGGGTAAAACGATTGAAGCAAAAAATCATGGTAGTGACTAAAAGAATTGTTCTTAATAACTTGTTATAGGATGACGATAAACATGATAAACGAAGAGATTAAAGGAATATTTTTAGCCAAAACATCAAACAAAAATGGATCATCCTTACATCTTAGATAACACTGATGAATATAAAATAACCATTTTACACATACTTAGATCACTAAATAATGATATCAAAAATATAATATTTGACAAATTACTTATGAACGAAATACTAGAACTAATGACCCAACAATGGTATGATTTAGCAGAATTATCTGACTTAGAAGAAGAGAATACAATAAGCCTATCTGAATTTGATATACTTACAGAGGATATATATTCAGACTAGATGAACCTAACAGAAACCCGAAAAATAATAGAATTACAAGAACATAGATTACATCAAAATATGCAATTATATCAAGAATCTAAAGATCTAATCTTTTTAGAACATATAAGAGATAATATAAAACAATTAAAAGAACTACATAATAAGGATAAACTAGAAAAACTAAATATAAACAAATTAATAACATTCTTCCAACTCCAAAAAATTAATATAAACGAATATATAGAAACAGGAGAAATAGAATATGTAGAATATATAACAAATTGTAAAATAGAAATATCAAAATTAGAATCTATAATAAGAGAATATTATGATTAAGCATGATAAATCAAGAATATTTACCATACTGGATAGAAATTACGGAAAAAATAGAAGCTTTAGAACAACAACTAAAATTAACAATCAATACTTACTTAATAACAAAGGATATAGACCTTCTGATAAATATACAACAAGACATAACGGAAATATTAAAAATAAAACCGTTACAAACAGAATATTACAATAAAATATTTACAATATAAAAATAGTCATAAATACAACAAATCCACTAAAGACTAAACAAAAATATAATCTGAACCACTTTTAAAGAATGATAGAAAAATACAGAATAACTACTTACATGACAAAAAGAATGCTAGAAAAATATAAAATACTAGTCCTATATTTTATCAAAGAATTAAAACCTACTGACATAAAAATAGATATTTGGGAAAAAATACTTAAATACGAAAAAGAAGTAGAAGACCCACAAAATACATACGATTTGGTAGAAGAATATTCAGACTTATGAAGATTTATGAACAAAAGCTAATCGGAGCTAAATCCGACCCACAAACCCCCCAAAATGGTATCAGAGCTAACTAAACATCAATATAAAGCTAGGCCGACAAGGCCGTCATAGCTACTACAGCTGACAAACCACCAAATTATACATACCAGGCCTACAAACCCAACATACTGCACTAACCAACAGGATATGTCTACAAGCCTCTACTGATAGATGTACTATGATCGGAACAGGGCCCCGACCTACCCATAACATATATACAGATATACATAAGATGTACACAAAAACTCTAGACCTGGCAACTCCGAAAGACGTGGAGCTTACCGATCAGGCTGAACTCTGGAAACACCTACTGAGGAGGTATACCCGTCTGTCTATCTGAACCTGCATGCATGAAATGCAGCGTCCCCAGAAAAGGGACGTCAGTACAAAATAATGTACCGAGTATATAAGGTGATAACATAACTGAAAGTTGAAACTGAACTGATAATATAATAACTGAAAGTAATTGGGAGTCAAAGATGATCTGGAGATATACTTACCTGTTGATACTGACTCAACTCCTTCAATATAGTAAGTAAAATAATTATCCGGCCTTATAAGGCTCGGTATATATAACTGCTCTGCCGTAGTAGGCTCGCTCATAGGCGCTCGGCCATACTAGGCTATGTATCTCGACCATGCTGGGCTCGCTCATAGGCGCTCGGCCACAGTAGGCTCGGTATATAACTTTCCTTCTGATCAGAGGTTGCCCAATAGGGGCCTGCCCATCGATTATAGCTCGATGGTAATGAAAATACTGTAATACTGTATATATAGGCTTGCTGCTCTCTTGACTAGAAGAAGACAATACTATATTGAATATAGAATCTCGATAAGGAATAATATTGTAACTTATGAGACTAGAATAGTGTGAATAAATTCATGAATATGAACTTCTCTTTTGTCTCATTACTAACACATGTAGCTACGAGATCATGCCAAAATGAAGGAAGGCTTAGCCTTAACATACCTTATCACAATCTTTCGAATCACCAAGTTGAGCTCACCTCTTCGCACCTTAATCTACAAGAATGATAATAATACTATCGTTAAGTTACGAAAGGTACAACTATCGCACAACGAACGACAAACCTATTTTGTATTAAAACGGGCAGCATCTCCCCTATAATCCTTACTTCCTCCAAATTCAAGATAACACCAACAATACAAGAACAGAACAATAACAACATATATACATCATTTTCCAGCCCTATATACACCATCAAATACTACAAAACAGCCCAACACACCCCAATCTCTTCATACACAAAACGACCACCGTAGTAGTGTCAAACGACCCGGAAATGTTATGACGAATGACCAGCCAATCACCCTACATTTATATGGTGTTTATAAACCCCCTTACTCCTCCAAAACTCCACAAAACAGCAGTAAAACACGCAGCCCAACAGCAACACAAAACAGTCCACAAAACAGTCCGCTACAAGTGAATAACTCGAACTCACGGCTTCCGATCACCGTCCCGTGAGTTCTTACAAGTATAGAATGACTTACCATGAATTTTCAGAAGAAAAACTGGATGAAAGAGAGCAGTAAACTCACCTTATTTGTTGGATAACTCAGCTCCTATCTTGGTTCTTCAAACTCTAGGTTTTACCTCCAATTAGAACTTGAAAGGGAGAGAAAATCAATTAGGGTTTGTGGGAAATATTTGGGAGGATTCTTTGCAGAGCTTATGTCTGGTTATTATGCTCTATTTTAAGTCTAATATATGAAGAAAATAGGCCCTTAAAAGGCCTCTTTGGACGACCCGAAATGGCCCATTTTTGGGCTTTCATTTAAGCAAGTAGGTGACACACCTACTTGTCACCTAGCAGCTTGCGCAGTATCGTACAAATGCCCATATCTTTCTAATCCAATATTGTATTGACAAACGGTTTAATGCGTTGGAAAATAAACTCATAGATCTTTAATTTGATGGGTGGAACACCCCATAACTCTAAGTATATTGGGAGAAAATCGCAGTTACATTTGACCCAAAATTTTAGTAAAACTTATGAGTGTAACTTGTGATGACTTTCATCGACTTTTGTTCCACAACTCGCTTGACATTAAAACATAACACACGAATGTCATACGACTAATATAAATCATAACATAATCTCCTTATCATGTTAATCACCCTAGTCTCACCCCAAAGGTACATGATATAACATTCCCAACTTGTCGACTTTCGACGAAATATTGTTTTATTTAATTGCTTTAGCTTCTGAACTGTCCAACCCTCTTTGTACTTGTTGTTCATGATCTTCAATATTTGTAACCTCAGAGGTAACATGATTAACTTACTTTATATACTTTTAAATATTATCTCATTTTTGGTCCTACATTAGTTTGCTTACGACGCATTTTTACGTACGAAAATATAGGGTGTAACATCACTCCCCCCTTGGGAACATTCGTCCTCGAATGTTTACTCTTAGAGACTTTGGAAAATTTTGCCAAAGTATCCTTCGTACACTAGGTTAAAACCAACCTGCACGTAGCCAGAAACATACTATGCATGCCACATATGGCCAATCTTTATAAATAGCAGCAATTTGCCTCACCGACCGTAAATCATAAATATTGAAAGTGAAAAATAAAAGCTTACCTGATGACCTGCTAGCCTACATAGAGCTATGTTGTAGCGTCCCATCTCGAACCATATCTTCAGTTTGAAATAGGTGGGGGTATTTAGACTTCATTTCTTCCTCCGATTCCCACGTCATCTCTTCTACATTCTTGCTCCTCCATAAAACCTTTACGGAAGCTACCTCCTTATTTCGTAGATTGCGGATTTGTCGGTCTAGGATGGCAACTGGAATTTCCTCGTATGACAAGTCCTCTGTAATCTGTACATCATCCGTGGGCACCACTCGGGTAGGATCGCCAATGCACTTCCGTAGCATAGATACGTGAAAAACCGGATGGACAGACTCCAATTCTGAGGGCAACTCTAACTCATAAGCTACTTGGCCCACTCTTCGAATGATCCTATAAGGCCCAATATACCGTGGGCTAAGCTTGCCTTTCTTGCCAAACCTCATCACGCCCTTCATAGGTGATACCTTTAAGAATACCCAGTCATTAATCCTGAACTCTAAGTCTCGTCGCCGCACGTCAGAATATGACTTCTGACGACTCTGAGCTGTCAACAGTCGCTCCCGGATAAGCTTTACTTTCTCTATGGCCTGTTGAACCAGGTCTGGCCCATATAACCCAGATTCCCCAACATCAAACCACCCTATAGGAGATCTGCACTTACGCCCATACAAAGCCTCGTACGGAGCCATCTGAATACTGGAGTGGTAACTGTTATTATATGCAAACTCGAACAAGAGGTAGATGTTCATCCCAACTTCTTTTAAAATCCAACACACATACTCGTAACATATCCTCGAGCATCTGAATTGTGCGCTCGGCTTGTCCATCAGTCTGTGGATGAAAAGCTGTGCTGAGATTCACCTGAGTCCCTAGACCTCTCTGAAATGACCTCCAAAAATGTGCTGTAAACTGAGCCCCACGGTCAGATATAATAGAAATTGGTACTCTGTGTAGCCGCACTATCTCCTTAATATATAACTTTGCATAATCTTCTGCTGTATATGTAGATCTGATCGGTAGGAAGTGAGCTGATTTCGTGAGCCTATCGACTATCACCCATATGGAATCGAACTTACGATTAGAACGAGGTAAACCCATGATAAAGTCCATGTTTATCACCTCCCATTTCCATGTCGGGATCTCTATAGTCTGCATTAGCCCTTCAGGCTTCTGGTGCTCTATCTTCACTTGCTGGCAACTAGTACATTGGGCGACAAACTCAGTAATGTTCTTCTTCATATCATTCCACCAGTACACATCCTTAATGTCATGATACATCTTCGTCGATCCAGGATGGATGGAATACCATGAATAATGTGCCTCTGACATAATCCTGTCTCGTAGCCCTGCTATATCTGGAACACACAAACGACCCCTGTATCTGAGAACCCCATCTCCCTTGAGCTCTAACAATGGCTTCTTCTGCTGCGGAACTCGCTCTCTCAACTCGACCAACTCTGGGTCCTCGTACTGCCTTTCCTTGACTTCAGCTATGAGGGATGATTTTGCAGTGTTTTGGAGTACAACTCCACCATCCTCAGAATCTACTAACCGAACCCCCAACGAAGCCAATTGATGAATCTCTCTAGCTAATTGTCTTTTCTCGGGCTCTACATGTGCTAAGCTACCCATAGATCGGCGACTTAAGGCATCTGCTACAATATTAGCTTTCCCTGGATGGTAGAGAATGTTAACATCGTAGTCTTTCAATAACTCAAGCCATCGCCTCTGTCGCAAATTCAACTCTTTCTGCTTGAAGATATATTGTAGGCTTTTATGATCAGTAAATACATCAACATGAACACCATATAAATAATGCCGCCATATCTTAAGTGCATGGACAACCGCAGCTAACTCGAGGTCGTGGGTCGGATAATTCCTCTCGTGCTTCCTCAACTGCCTTGAAGCATACGCAATTACCTTCCCATGTTGCATCAGGACATATCCTAACCCGACACCTGATGCATCACAATACACGGCATAACCCTCTAGACCCTCTGGAAGTGTTAGAACTGGAGCTGAGGTTAACCTGTTCTTAAGCTCTTGGAAACTCCGCTCACAAGCCTCTGTCCATTGAAACTTAGTTTCTTTCTGTGTCAACTTCGTCAATGGTGCCGAAAGGGAAGAAAAACCCTCTACGAACCTCCGATAGTATCCTGCTAAGCCTAGAAAGCTACGAACCTCTGTCGGAGTGGTAGGTCTAGGCCAAGATTTCACAGCCTCAATCTTCTGAGTGTCCACCTTTATCCCTTCATCTGATACAATATGCCCAAAGAATGCTACAGACTTCAACCAGAACTCACATTTAGAAAACTTAGCATATAACTTACAATCACGGAGGGTTTGGAGTACCGCTCGCAGGTGGTCCGCATGCTCATCCTCTGAATGGGAATAAACCAGAATATCATCAATAAATACTATCACGAACAGATCTAAAAATGGTCGGAATAGGCTATTCATCAAGTCCATAAATACAGCGGGTGCATTAGTCAACCCGAAGGACATGACAAGGAACTCGAAGTGGCCATATCGGGTCCTGAAGGCTGTCTTCGGAATATCTTTTTCCCGAACTCTGACTTGGTGGTACCCCGACCTCAAATCTATCTTTGAAAAGCATCTAGCCCCCTGCAACTGATCAAACAAGTCATCGATCCTTGGAAGTGGATACTTATTCTTAATAGTTACCTTGTTCAGCTGCCTATAATCGATACACATCCTCAGCGAGCCGTCTTTCTTCCGCACAAATAGTACTGGTGCACCCCAAGGTGAGGTACTGGGCCTGATGTAACCTTTCTCCAACAAATCTTTTAACTGCTCCTTCAACTCCTTCAATTCACCAGGTGCCATTCTATACGGAGGGACGGATATTGGTTGAGTTCCTGGAAGCAAATCGATGCTAAAATCAATCTCTCGCTCTGGAGGAATACCTGGAAGCTCATCTGGAAACACATCTGCATACTCTTTGACTACGGGAATAGACTGAAGTGTAGGTATCTCAGCATCTGCATCTCTAACTCGCACAATATGATAAATGCACCCTTTTGCGATCATTTTCCTCGCCTTCAGATAGGAAATAAACCTACCTCTGGGTGTTGGTGTATTACCTACCCATTCAAGGACTGGCTCACCCGAAAAATGAAATCTGGCTGCCTTTGCTCGGCAATCAACTGTGGCATAGCAAGCTGCCAACCAGTCCATGCCCATGATATCATCAAAATCCATCATCTCTAGCTCAACTAGGTCAGCTGAGGTCTGACGACTACAAATTGTCACCGTACAACCTCGGTAAACCCGTCTAGCAATAATCGATTCTCCGACTATTGTAGATACCGCAAAAGGATCACTTAGTATTTCAGGCACTATACCAAACTTCCTCGCGACAAATGGGGTAATATAAGATAAAGTAGATCCTGGTTCTATCAAAGCATAAGCATCGTGAGAGCAAATGGTTAATATACCTGTCACAACGTCTGGTGAAGACTCCTGGTCCTGCCGACCCGCTAAAGCATAGATACGGTTCTGATTACCACTTGAACTGGAACCTCTACCTCTGCCCCGACCTCTACCAGCCGAAGACTGAGACTCGCGCCCTGAAGGATGCACGGACATAGATGATCCTGTTGCTGAACTTGCTGGTTGTGCCATTCCCCCGAATCTCTATTTGGGCAATCCCGCATCATATGCCCTGGATGCCCACATGTATAACAAGCATCAGAACCTGCTCGGCATTGGCCCAAGTGTCCTCTACCACAGATGTCACACCGTGAGGAAATGACCATGTCTGCGCAGATCCTCACTGTCGCTGCAAACCCGATGCCCGTGAGCTCTCACCTGGTCCTGACTGAGTATAGCGGTCATACCTGTAACCCTGTAACTGAGGTGGCGGAGGCCTAGGTGGCCGTCCGAAGTACTGGGTCCTATAACTACCCTGATATTGCTCCTGAGACCTGGGAAATCTCATCCTCTTACGTTGCCCTTGCTCAGCCCTCTCTGTACCCTGCTGCCGATGCCTACCCCTTTCTATATTCTGGGCGAATGCCTGAATCCGGGAGATATCCATACTATCCTGCAATGCAGCGGTGGCACATGCCTCGGTTAACTCTGGGGCTAACCCTGCTATAAACCTGTGAATCCTGTCCCGCATAGTAGAAACTATGGATGGTGCATATCTGGCCAATGAGTCAAAACGGAGACTATACTCTCGAACACTCATATTACCCTGCTTGAGGGCTAGAAACTGATCGACTCGAGCCTGTCGGATCTCCCGCGGTAAGTACTGGTCAAGGAAAGCATCTGAAAAATTCTCCCAAATAGCTGGAGGTGTATCACGTCCCATGGACCTCTCCCATCCCTCATACCAAAGGATGGCTATATCTCGGAGTCGAAAAGCTGCCAGCTCAACTGCCTCTTTCTCCGTGGCATGCATAACACGAAAGATCCTGTGAAGCTGATCTATGAAATCCTGCGGGTCCTCCCTCTGATCTGTCCCCGTGAACTCTGGGGACTCAAAGCAATAAACTCTCAGACCCTTGAACTCCCAGACCCCTCAGAAGTTCCTGCACTAGCTGATGCCCTAGCCTGTTGCTGGGTAGCTACCAACTGTGTCAACAAATGCACCGCACTCCTTAAGTCCTGATCTGATGGAAGTGGAGGGGGAACTGGATGTGCGGTTTCCCTAGGAATCTCCGTAGTTGGTGGAGGAGCCGGTAATGGCTGAGTAGGGGTCTCACCTTGAGCCTCAGACTGGGCCCCATCTACTGGGGGTACCCTGCTGGTCCCCTCACCTACTGCTGTATCTCTCCTCTGGCTAGCCGTAGTCTTCCTAGTCACCGTCATCTGTGCATGCAAACACCAACACATAAGTTTAATTCAAATTTCCTATAACTCAGTTCTGTAGCACGATTTAGATTTCAAAGAAGGGTAACCAACTCCTAAATGCCCTGTAGTGCCCTGCTTATATAATGTGGTGCACAACACATCTATAAACAAGACTCTACTAGACACGGCTTGTAGACTCCCTAGGATAGAACTGCTCTGATACCAAGTTTGTCACGCCCCGACCTGGAAGCGAGACTGGCACCCGGTGCCTCAACTAACCTAGCGTACCATATTGAGACTAAGGGACTCTGAACATATAATGTCATACTTTGGCCATGGGGCCACCTTGCAAGACAATTTGAGAAGCAAAATATAAAACTGAATGGAAACTAGCGCTAACTAAACATCAATATAAAGCTAGGCTGAAAAGGCCGTCATAGCTACTACAGCTGACAAACCACCAAATTATACATACCAGGCCTACAAACCCAACATACTGCACTAACCAACAGGATATGTCTACAAGCCTCTACTGATAGATGTACTATGATCGGAACAGGGCCCCGACCTACCCATAACATATATACAGATATACATAAGATGTACACAAAAACTCTAGACCTGGCAACTCCGAAAGACGTGGAGCTTACCGATCAGGCTGAACTCTGGAAACACCTACTGAGGAGGTATACCCGTCTGTCTATCTGAACCTGCATGCATGAAATGCAGTGTCCCCAGAAAAGGGACGTCAGTACAAAATAATGTACCGAGTATATAAGGTGATAACATAACTGAAAGTTGAAACTGAACTGATAATATAATAACTGAAAGTAATTGGGAGTCAAAGATGATCTGGAGATATACTTACCTATTGATACTGACTCAACTCCTTCAATATAGTAAGTAAAATAATTATCCGGCCTTATAAGGCTCGGTATATATAACTGCTCTGCCGTAGTAGGCTCGCTCATAGGCGCTCGGCCATACTAGGCTATGTATCTCGACCATGCTGGGCTCGCTCATAGGCGCTCGGCCACAGTAGGCTCGGTATATAACTTTCCATCTGATCAGAGGTTGCCCAATAGGGGCCTGCCCATTGATTATAGCTCGATGGTAATGAAAATACTGTAATACTGTATATATAGGCTTGCTGCTCTCTTGACTGGAAGAAGACAATACTATATTGAATATAGAATCTCGATAAGGAATAATATTGTAACTTATGAGACTAGAATAGTGTGAATAAATTCATGAATATGAACTTCTCTTTTTGTCTCATTACTAACACATGTAGCTACGAGATCATGCCAAAATGAAGGAAGGCTTAGCCTTAACATACCTTATCACAATCTTTCCAATCACCAAGTTGAACTCACCTCTTCGCACCTTAATCTACAAGAATGATAATAATACTATCGTTAAGTTACGAAAGGTACAACTATCGCACAACGAACGACAAACCTATTTTGTATTAAAACGGGCAGCATCTCCCCTATAATCCTTACTTCCTCCAAATTCAAGATAACACCAACAATACAAGAACAGAACAATAACAACATATATACATCATTTTCCAGCCCTATATACACCATCAAATACTACAAAATAGCCCAACACACCCCAATCTCTTCATACACAAAACGACCACCGTAGTAGTGTCAAACGACCCGGAAATGTTATGACGAATGACCAGCCAATCACCCTACATTTATATGGTGTTTATAAACCCCCTTCCTCCTCCAAAACTCCACAAAACAGTAGTAAAACACGCAGCCCAACAGCAACACAAAACAGTCCACAAAACAGTCCGCTACAAGTGAATAACTCGAACTCACGGCTTCCGATCACCGTCCCGTGAGTTCTTACAAGTATAGAACGACTTACCATGAATTTTCAGAAGAAAAACTGGATGAAAGAGAGCAGTAAACTCACCTTATTTGTTGGATAACTCAGCTCCTATCTTGGTTCTTCAAACTCTAGGTTTTACCTCCAATTAGAACTTGAAAGGGAGAGAAAATCAATTAGGGTTTGTGGGAAATATTTGGGAGGATTCTTTGCAGAGCTTATGTCTGGTTATTATGCTCTATTTTAAGTCTAATATATGAAGAAAATAGGCCCTTAAAAGGCCTCTTTGGACGACCCAAAATGGCCCATTTTTGGGCTTTCATTTAAGCAAGTAGGTGACACACCTACTTGTCACCTAGCAGCTTGCGCAGTATCGTACAAATGCCCATATCTTTCTACTCCAATGTCGTATTGACAAACGGTTTAATGCGTTGGAAAATAAACTCATAGATCTTTAATTTGATGGGGAACACCCCATAACTCTAAGTATATTGGGAGAAAATCGCAGTTACATTTGACCCAAAATTTCAGTAAAACTTATGAGTGTAACTTGTGATAACTTTCATCGACTTTTGTTCCACAACTCGCTTGACATTAAAACATAACACACGGATGTCATACGACTAATATAAATCATAACATAATCTTCTTATCATGTTAATCACCCTAGTCTCACCCCAAAGGTACATGATATAACATTCCCAACTTGTCGACTTTCGACGAAACATTATTTTATTTAATTGCTTTAGCTTCTGAACTGTCCAACCCTCTTTGTACTTGTTGTTCATGATCTTCAATATTTGTAACCTCAGAGGTAACATGATTAACTTACTTTATATACTTTTAAATATTATCTCATTTTTGGTCCTACATTAGTTTGCTTACGACGCATTTTTACGTACGAAAATATAGGGTGTAACATAGATCCAGGTATTTTCGGGCACGATGGTTGCTGATTTTGGAGCTTTACCAATTCGGAGACCTTCGAGGTAGCTGCTTTAGGTAGCTGCTTTGGCGTTCGCAGACCTTGACTCTCCTCCTTTATCTTTTAGTTTTGCTTATAATGTTTCATACCATGTTATTGTTTAGATGCTCATGTGCTCAGTGACACCCCGATTTTGGGGAAATATTGTATTGAGTCACGTTGTTTTCGTATCAGCATTTATGAGATTTTACTCTTAAACTTATTTTGTTATGTTTTCAAAATTGAAGATGCGTGGTTTATTATGATTGTCGGCTTGCCTAGTATTATGATAGGTACCATCACAACATTGAGATTTGGGTCGTGACAAGTTGGTATCAGAGCCTAGGTTACATAAGTCTCACTAGTTATGAGCAGATTTAGTAGTCTTGCGGATCGGTACGGAGACGTCTGTACTTATATTCGAGAGGCTGCCGAACCATTAGGAAAACTTCATATTCTTGTATTCTTGTCGTGCAAATTTGTGTATTCCGAAAACTAAATTTCTGTTATTCTATTCTCTCAAAGATGGTGAGAACACGTGCTATCGGATCGGGCGGACGGCCACCAGTACAACCAGCTAGGGCCACGAGAGGCCGGGGCCACGATAGAGGCTGAGGTACAGCTCGTACAGCAGCTAGAGCAACACCTGTAGACCCACCAGTTGCTCCAGATCAGGAGCAGATTCCAGATGTGGTTGAGCCGGTGGGGCCAGCTCAGGCACCAGCTGTGCCCATTGTGATTCCAGACCTTCAGGAGGCTTTGGCCCAAATATTGATTGTTTGCACTAGCCTTGCTCAGGCGATTTCAGTTCAGGCCGCACCAACCACCTCTCAGGCCGGGGGAGGTACTCAGACTCCCGCCGCCCGTACTCCAGAGTAGGTGGTGCAAGGACTTCAGACACTAGGGATACTACTAGCCCAGCCGGTTGCAGTTGCTCAGGCCCAGGTGGGTCCCATTTTGAGTGATGAGGAGCAGAAGAGACTAGAGAGATTTGGGAGGCTCCAGCCTCCATCATTCAGTGGGGCTGAGTCAAAGGACGCTAAGAACTTCTTGGATGGGTGCCAGCAGATTCTTCGCACGACGGGTATTCTGGAGACTAGTGGGGTCTCATTTCCTATTTTCAGTTGACGGGGGAAGCCTTTAGATGGTGGGAGACCTATGAGCGGAGCAGGCCAGCAGGTTCTGCACCACTTTCATGGCACGAGTTCTCCGTTCTCTTCTTAGAGAAGTTTGTGCCACTGGCCCATAGTGAGGAGTTGCGTAGGCAGTTTGAGCAGCTATGCCAGGAGGGTATATCTGTGACCCAATACGAGATGAGATTTTCAGAGTTGGCTCATCACGCAGTTTGGTTGGTTCCCACAGAGAGGGAGAGGATTAAGAGGTTTATTGACGGCCTCAACTATGGACTGCGCTTTGTTATGACTCGAGAGAATATATCAGGTGCTATGTTCGACTTGATATTGCTAGGCAGCTAGAGTTGGTCCGTAATCAGGAGCGTGAGAAGAGGGAGGCCAAGAGGCCTCGTGGATTGGGTGGTTTCAGTGGAGTTTATTCTGGGGTTCAGTCCCACCATAACAGGGGTCATCCTTATAGGCCCACTCAGATGGCTCATCCAGTTCATCGTGGTCCATTAGCTAGCCACGGTTCATACAGTGCCTACAAGCTTTGATACCAAGTTTGTCACACCGCGAACCTGTGGGCGAGACCGGCACCTGGTGCCTCACTTAACATAGTATACCAACTTGCGACTGAGGGACTCTGAACATACAATGTCATACTTTGGCCATGGGGCCACATTGCAAGACAATTTGCGAAGAAAAATATAAAACAATACAGAAACTAGCTTTAACTAAACATCAATATAAAGCCGGGCCGACAAGGCCGTCACAACTACCACAGCTGACAAACCAACAAAATATACATACAAAGCCTACAAGCCCAAAATGCTGCACTAACTGACAGGATATGTCTACAAGCCTCTACTGGTGGATGTACTATGATCGGAACAAGGCCCTGACCTACCCATAACATATATACATATATACATAATATGCACACAAAACCCTAGATCCAGCAACTACGAAGGACGTGGAGCTTACCGATCAAGCTGAACTCGGGCAACACCTACTGAGGAGGTCTACCCGTCTGTCTATCTGAACCTGCACGCATGAAATGTAGCGTCCCCAGAAAAGGGACGTCAGTACGAAATAATGTACCGAGTATGTAAGACAATAAAATAACTTAAAGTTGAAACTGAACTGATAATATAATAACTGAAAGTAACTGGGAGTCAAAGATGATCTGGAGATATACTTACATGCTGATACTGACTCAACTCTCTCAATAAAGTAAATAAAATAACCGGCCCTATAAGGCTCGATACGTGTAACTGCTCGGCCATAGTATGCTCGCTCATAGGCGCTCGGCCATACTAGGCTAGGTATCTTGGCCATTCTGGGCTCACTCATAGGTGCTCGGCCACAGTAGGCTCGGTATATAACTTACCATCTCATCATAGGTTGCCCAAATAGGGGCCTGCCCATCGATTATAACTTGATGGTGGTGAAAGTACTGTAATACTGTGTATATATATGTATAGACCCTCTACTCTCTTGACTGGAAGAAAACAATACTTAACTGAATATAAAGTCCCGATAAGGGAGAATACTGTAACTTATGAGACTAGGATAATGTACATAAGTTCAGGAATACGAACTTCTCTTTATGTCTCGTTATCAAACTCATGTAGTTACGGGATCATGCCAAAATGAAGGAAAGGTTTATCCTTAACATACCTTATCACAATATTTCCAATCACCAAGTTGACCTCGCCTCTTTGCACCTTAATCTACAACAACGATAATAATACTATCATTTAGTTACGAAGGGTACAACTATCGCACAACGAACGACAAGCTTATTTTGTATTAAAACGGGCAGCATCTCCCCTATAATCCTTACTTCCTGAAAATTCAAGATAACTCCAACAACACAAGAACACAACAATATCAATATATATACATTATTTTCCAACCTTATATACACCACAAAATACTACAAAACAGCCCAACACACCCCAATCTCTTCATATACAAAACGACCATCGTAGTAGTGTCAAACAGCCTGAAAATATTACGACGAATGACAAGCCCACCACCATGAATTTATGTGGTGTTTCTCCAAACACTTCCTCCTCCAAAACTCCACAAAACAATAGTAAAACACGCAGCCCAATAGCAACACAAAACAGTCCGCTACAAGTGAATAACTCGAACTCACGTCTCCCGATCACCGTCCCGTGAGTTCTTATAAATATAGAATGACTTACCATGCTTATACAGCAGAAACAAATGGATGAAAGAGAGAAGTAAACTTACATTATTTGTTGGATAACTCATATCCTCTTTTGGTTCTTCAAACTCTAGGTTTTACCTCCAATTAGAACTTGAAAGGGAGAGAAAATCAACTAGGATTTGTGGGCAATTTTTGGGAGGATTTTTGCAGAGCTTATGTCTGGTTATTATTCCCTATTATCATTCTAATATATGAAGGAAACATACCTTTAAAAATTCCTCTTTGGATGACCCGAACTGGCCCATTTTCGGACTCTCATTTAAGCAAGTAGGTGACACACCTACTTGTCACCTAGAAGCTTGCGCAGTCTCGCAAAACTTCATATATCTCTCTACTCCGATGTCGTATTGACAAACGGTTTAATGTGTTAGAAAATAGACTCATAGATCTTCAATTTTATGGGTGTAACACCCTGTAACTCTAAATATATTGGGATAAAATCGTAGTTACATTTGACCCAAATTTCAGTAAAACTTATGAACGTAACTTGTGATGACTTTCATTGACTTTTGTTCCACAACTCGCTTGACTTCAAAACATAACACATGACTATCATACGACTAACATAACTCATAACATAACCTCCTTATCATGTTAAGCACCCTAGTCTCACCCCAAAATTACATGTTATAACATTCCCAACTTGTCGACTTTTGACGAAACATTATTTCTTCAATTCCTTTAGCTTCTGAACCTTCCAACCCTCTTTGTACTTGTTGTTCATGATCTTTAATATTTGTAACCTCTGAGGTAACATGATTAACTTACTTTATATACGTTCAAAGATGATCTCTTTTTTGGTCCTACATTAGTTTCCTTACGACGCACTTTTACGTATGAAAATATAGGGTGTTACATCATTCCCCCTTAAGGAACATTCATCCTCAAATGTTTACTCTTAGAGACTTTGGAAAATTTTGCCAGAGTCTCTTCCATACACTAGACTAAAACCAACCTGCACGCAGCCAGAAAACATACTATGCATGCCACACATGGCCAATGTCTATAAATAGAAACACTTGGCCTCACACGGCCGTCAATCATAAATACTGAATGTCAAAAATAAGAGCTTACTTGATGACCTACTGGCCCGAATAGAGATGTGCTGATGTATCCCATCTCGAGCCATATCTTCAGTTTGAAATAGGTGGGGGTATTTAGACTTCATTTTTTCCTCCGCTTCCCACGTCATCTCTTCCATATTCTTGCTTCTCCATAAAACCTTCACGGAGGCTGCCTCATTATTTCGTAGCGTGCGAATTTGTCGGTCTAGGATGGCAACTGGAACTTCCTCATATGACAAGTCATCCGTAATTTGTACATCATCAGTGGGCATCACTCGGTTAGGATCGCCAATGTACTTCCGTAGCATAGATACGTGAAAAACCGGATGGACAGACTCCAATTCTGAGGGCAATTCTAACTCATAAGCTACTTGGCCCACTCTCAGAATAATCCTATAAGGCCCAATATACCATGGGCTAAGCTTGCCTTTCTTTCCAAACATCATCATGCCCTTCAAATGTGATACCTTTAAGAATACCCAATCATTAACCCTGAACTCTAAGTCTCGTTGCCGCACGTCAGAATATGACTTCTAACAACTCTGAGCTGTCAACAGTCGCTCACGGATAAGATTTACTTTCTCTTCGGCCTGCTGAACCAGGTCTGGCCTATGTAACCCAGATTCTCCAACATCAAACTACCCTATAGGAGATCTACACTTACACCCATACAAAGCCTCATACGGAGCCATCTGGATAGTGGAGTAGTAACTGTTATTATATGCAAACTCGATAAGAGGTAGATGTTCATCCCAACTTCTTTTAAAATCCAACACACATGCTCGCAACATATCCTTGAGCGTCTGAATTGTGCGCTCGGCTTGTCCATCAGTCTGTGGATGAAAATTTGTGCTGAGATTCACCTGAGTCCCTAGTCCTCCCTGAAATGACCTCTAGAAATGTGCTATAAACTGGGTCCCACAGTCAGATATAATAGATACTGGTACTCTGTGTAGCCGCACTATCTCCTTAATATATAACTTCGCATAATCTTTGGATGTATATGAAGATCTGACTGGTAGGAAATGGGATGATTTCGCGAGCCTATTGACTATCACCCATATAGAATCGAACTTGCAATGAGAACGAGGCAAACCTGTAATGAAGTCCATGTTTATCGCCTCCCATTTCCACATCGGGATCTCTATAGCCTGTATTAGCCCTCTAGGCTTCTGGTACTCTACCTTCACCTGCTGGCAACTAGGACACTGGGAGACAAACTCAACAATGTTCTTCTTCATATCGTTCCACCAGTACACATCCTTAATGTCATGATACATCTTCGTCGACCCTGGATGAATGGAGTACCACGAATAATGTGCCTCTGACATAATCCTGTCTCGTAGCTCTGCTACATCTCGTACGCATAGAAGACCCCTATATCTGAGAACCCCATCTCCCTTGAGATCTAACAATGACTTCTTCTTCTACGGAACTCGCTCTCTCAACTCGACCAACTCTGGGTCCTCGTACTGCCTTTCCTTGATTTCAGTTATGAGAGATGATTTTGCAGTGTTTTGGAGTACAACTCCTCCATTGTCAGAATCTACTAACCGAACCAGCAAACAAGCCAATTGATGAATCTCTCTAGCTAATTGTCTTTTCTCAGCCTCTACATATGCTAAGCTACCCATAGATCGGCAACTTAAGGCATCTGCTACAACATTAGCTTTCCCTGGATGGTAGAGTATGTTAACATCGTAATCTTTCAATAACTCTAGCCATCGCCTCTATTGCAAATTCAATTCTTTTTGCTTGAAGATATATTCCAGGCTTTTATGATCTGTAAATACATCGACATGAACACCATATAAATAATGTTGTCATATCTTAAGTGCATGGACAACCGCAGCTAACTCAAGGTCGTGGGTCGGATAATTCCTCTCGTGCTTCCTAAACTGCCTTGAAGTATACGCAATTACCTTCCCATGTTGCATCAGGACACATCCTAACCCGACAACTGAGGCATCACAATACACGACATAACCCTCTAGACCCTATGGAATTGTTAGAACTGGCGTTGAGGTCAACCTGTTCTTAAGCTCTTGGAAACTCCGCTCGCAAGCCTCTGTCCACTGAAACTTAGTTGCTTTCTGAGTCAGCTTTGTCAATGGTGCCTAAAGGGAAGAAAAACTCTCTACAAACCTCCGGTAGTATCCTGCTAAGCCTAGAAAGCTATGAACCTCTGTCGGAGTGATAGGTCTAGGCCAGGATTTCACGGCCTCAATCTTCTAAGTGTCTACCTTTATACCTTCATCGGATACAATATGCCCCAAGAATGCTACAGACTTCAACCAGAACTCACATTTAGAAAACTTAGCACACAACTTACGATCATGGAGGGTTTGGAGTACCGCTCACAGGTGGTCCGCATGCTCATCCTCTGAACGTGAATAAACCAGAATATTATCAATAAATACTATCAAGAATAGATCTAAAAATTGTCGGAATAGGCTATTCATCAAGTCCATAAATACGGCGGGTGCATTCGTCAACCCGAAGGACATGACAAGGAACTCGAAGTGGCCATAATGGGTCCTGAAGGCTGTCTTCAGAATATCTTTCTCCCGAACTCTGACCTGGAGGTATCCCGACCTCAAATCTATCTTTGAAAAGAATCTAGCCCCCTGCAACGGATCAAAGAAATCATCGATCCTTGGAAGTGGATATTTATTCTTAATAGTTACCTTGTTCAGTTGCCTATAATCAATACACATCCTCAGCGAGCCATCTTTCTTCCACACAAATAGTATTGGTGCACCCCAAGGTGAGGTACTAGGTCTGATGAAACCTTTCTCCAACAAATCTTTTAACTGCTCCTTCAACTCCTACAATTTGGCAGGTGCCATTCTATACGGAGGGATGGATATTGGTTGAGTTCCCGGAAGCAAATCAATGCTAAAATTAGTCTCTCGCTCTGGAGGAATACCTTGAAGCTCATCTGGAAACACATCTGTGTACTCTTTGACTATTGGAATAGACTAAAGTGTAGGTATCTCAGCATCTACATCTCTAACTCGCACAATATGATAAATGCACCCTTTTGTGATCATTTTCCTTGCCTTCAGATAACAAATAAACCTACCTCTGGGTGTTGCTATATTACCTACCCATTCAAGGACTGGCTCACCCGGAAAATGAAATCTTGCTGCCATTGCTCGGCAATCAATTATGGCATAGCAAGCTGCCAACCAGTCCATGCCCATGATAGCATCAAAATCCATCATCTCTAGCTCAACTAGGTTGGCTGAGGTCCGACGACTACAAACTGTCACCGTACAACCTCGGTAAACCCGTCTAGCAATAATCGATTCTCCGACCAGTGTAGATACCCCAAAAGGATCACATAGTATTTCAGGCACTATACCAAACTTCCCCGAGACAAATGGGGGAATATACGATAAAGTAGAACCTAGGTCTATCAAGGCATAAGCATCGTGAGAGCAAATGGTCAATATACATGTCACAACGTCTGGTGAAGACTCTTGGTCCTGTCGACCTGCTAAAGCATAGATACGGTTCTGGTTACCACCTGAATTGGAACCTCTACCTCTGCCTCAACCTCTACCAGCCGAAGACTGAGACTCGCGTCCTGAAGGATGCACCGACATAGATGATCCTGTTGTTGAACTTGTTGGTTGTGCCATACCCCCCAGAATCTCTCTTTGGGCAATCTCGCATCATTTTCCCCGGATGCCCACATGTATAACAAGCATCGGAACCTGCTCGACATTGGCCTAAGTGTCCTCTACCACAGTTGTCACACTGCGGCGGAAATGACCATGTCTTCCCTGGACCTCACTGTTGCTGCAAACCTGATGCACATGAGCTCTCACCTGGTCTTGACCGAGTATAGCGATCATACTTGTAACCCTGTAACTGAGGCGGCGGAGGCCTAGGTGGCCGTCCAAAGTACTGGGGCCTATAACTACATTGAGACTGCTCCTAAGGCCTGGCAAATCTCATCCTCTTATGTTGCCGTTGCTCAGTCCTCTTTGTACCTTGCTGCCGACGCCTACCCCTTTCTATATTCTGGGCGAATGCCTGAATCTGGGAGATATCCATACTATCCTGCAATGCAGCGGTGGCACATGCCTTGGTCAACTTTGAGGCCAACCCTGCTATAAACCTATAGATCATGTCCCGCATAGTAGCAACTATGGATGGTGCATATATGGCCAATGAGTCAAAATGGAGACTATACTCTCGAACACTCATATTGCCCTGCTTGAGGGCTAGAAATTGATCGACTCGAGCCTGTTGGATCTCCCACGGTAAGTACTGGTCAAAGAAGGTATTTGTAAAATTCTCCCAAACAGCTGGAGGTGCATCACGTCCCCTGGACCTCTCCCATCCCTAGTACCAAAGGATGGCTATATCTCGGAGTTGAAAAGCCGCTAGCTCAACTGCCTCTTTCTATGTGGCATGCATAACCCGGAAGTTCCTGTGAAGCTGATCTATGAAATCCTATGGGTCCTCCCTCTGATCTATCCCCGTGAACTCTGGGGGGACTCAAAGCAATAAACTCTCGGACCCTTGAACTCCCAGACCCCTCAGAAGATCCTGCACTAGCTGATGCCCTAGCTTGTTGCTGGGTAGCTACCAATTGTGTCAGCAAATGCACCGCACTCCTCAAGTCTGGATCTGATGGAAGTGGAGGGGGAACTGGATGCGCGGTATCCCTAGGAATCTCCTCAGGTGGTGGAGGAGCCGGTAATGGCTGAGTAGGGGTCTCGCCCTGGGCCTCTGACTAGGCCCCATCTACTGGGGGTATCCTGCTGGTCCCTTCACCCACTGTTGTGTCTCTCCTCTGACTAGCCGTAGTCTTCCTAGTCATCGTCATCTGTGTATGCAAACACCAACACGTAAGTTTAGCTCAAATTTCCTATAACTCAGTTCTACAGCACGATTTAGATTTGAAAGAAGGGTAACCAACTCCCAAATGCCATGTAGTTCCCTGCTTATATAATATGGTACACAACATATCTATAAACAAGACCCTACTAGACACGGCTTGTAGACTCCCTAGGATAGAACTACTCTAATACCAAGTTTTTCACACCCCGAACCTGTGGGCGAGACCGGCACCCGGTACCTCACTTAACATAGCGTACCAACTTGCGACTGTGGGACTCGGAACATACAATGTCATACTTTGGCCATGGGGCCACATTGTAAGACAATTTATGAAGAAAAATATAAAACAGAATGGAAACTAGCTTTGACTAAACATCAATTTAAAGCTGGACCGACAAGGCCGTCATAACTACCACAGCTGACAAACCAACAAAATATACATACAAAGCCTACAAGCCCAACATGCTGCACTAACTAACAAGATATGTCTACAAGCCTCTACTGGTGGATGTACTGTGATCGGAACAGGGCCTCGACCTACCCATAACATATATACATATATACACAATATGTACACAAAATCCTAGATCCGGCAACTCCGAAGGACATGGAGCTTACCGATCAAGCTGAACTCAGGCAACACTTACTGAGAAGGTCTACCCGTCTGTCTATCTGAACCTGCACGCATGAAATACAGCATCCCCAGAAAAGGGACTTCAGTACGAAATAATTTATCGAGTATGTAAGACAATAAAATAACTTAAAGCTGAAACTGAACTGATAATATAATAACTGAAAGTAACTGGGAGTCAAAGACGATCTGGAGATATACTTACCTGCTAATACTGATTCAACTCTCTCAATATAGTAAGTAAAATAAATGTCTGGCCCTATAAGGCTCGGTACGTGTAACTTCTCGGCTATAGTAGGCTCACTCATAGGCGCTCGGCCATACTAGGCTAGGTATCTCGGCCATTCTGGGCTCGCTCATAGGCGCTCATCCACAGTAAGCTCGATATATAAATTACCATCTGATCAGAGGCTGCCCAATAGGGGCCTGCCCATCGATTATAGCTCGATGGTGGTGAAAGCACTGTAATACTGTATATATATATATACCCTCTACTCTCTTGACTGGAAGAAAATAATACTTAACTGAATATAAAGTCTCGATAAGGGAGAATACTGTAACTTATGAGACTAGGATAATGTACATAGGTTCAGGAATATGAACTTCTCTTTATGTCTCGTTATCAAATTCATGTAGTTACGGGATCATGCCAAAATGAAGGAAAAGTTTAGCCTAAACATACCTTATCACAATATTTCCAATCACCAAGTTGAACTCTTCTATTCGCACCTTAATCTAAAACAACAATAATAATACTATCATTAAGTTACGAAGGGTACAACTATCGCACAACGAACGACAAGCTTATTTTGTATTAAAACGGGCAGCATCGCCCCTATAATCCTTACTTCCTCCAAATTCAAGATAACACCAAAAACACAAGAACACAACAATATAAACATATATACATTATTTTCCAACCTTATATACACCACAAAATACTACAAAAGATCCCAACACACCCGAATCTCTTCATACAAAAAACTACCTCCGTAATAGTGTCAAACAGCCCGAAAATATTATGACAAATGATTAGACCACCACCCTGCATTTATGTGGTGTTTCTCCACACCCTTCCTCCTCCAAAACTCAACAAAATAGTAGTAAAATACGCAGCCCAACAGCAACACAAAACAATCCACAAAATAGCCCGCTACAAGTGAATAACTCGAACTCACGGCTTTCGATCATCGTCCCGTGAGTTCTTACAAATATAGAATGACTTACCATGCATTTACAGCAGAAAAAAAGGATTAAAGAGAGAAGTAAACTTACCTTATTTGTTGGATAACTCAGATCCTATCTTGGTTCTTCAAACTCTAAGTGTTACCTCTAATTAGAACTTGAAAGGGAGAGAAAATCAATTAGGGTTTGTGGGCACTTTTTGGGAGGATTTTTGAAGAGATTATGTCTGGTTATTATGACCTATTATCTGTCTAATATATGAAGGAAATAAGCCTTTTAAAAAGGCCTCTTTGGACGACCCGAATTGGCCCATTTTCGCACTCTCATTTAAGCAAATAGGTGACATACCTACTTGTCACCTAGCAGCTTGCGCAGTCTCGCAAATATTCATATATCTCTCTACTCGGATGTTGTATTGACAATAGGTTTAATGCATTAGAAAAATGACTCATAGATATTCAATTTTATGGGTGGAACACCCCATAACTCTAAGTATATTGAGAGAAAGTCACAGTTACATTTGACCTAAATTTCAGTAAAACTTATGAACGTAACTTGTGATAACTTTCATCGACTTTTGTTCCACAACTCGCTTGATTTCAAAACATAACACATGACTATCATACGACGAAACATAACATAACCACCTTATCATGTTAAGCACTCTAGTCTCACCCCAAAAGTACATGTTATAACATTCCCAACTTGTCGACTTTCGACGAAACATTATTTCTTCAATTCCTTTAGCTTCTGAACCTTCCAACCCTCTTTGTACTTGTTGTTCATGATCATCAATATTTTTAACCTTCGAGGTAACATGATTAACTTACTTTATATACTTTCAAAGATGATCTCATATTTGGTCCTATATTAGTTTGCTTACGACACACTTTTACGTACAAAACTATAGGGTGTTACAACTTCACCACCCGCGTAGCCAGCTCGGGGTGGGGCTCAGGCAGCTAGAGGGGAGGCCGACCAGGTGGCGGTCATGCTTGATTCTATGTTATTCCTGCCAGGCCAGAGGCCATTGCTTCAGACACAATGATCACAGGTATTGTCTCAGTGTGCTACAAGGATGCTTATATATTATTTGACTGTGGTTCAACTTATTCGTATGTATCATCATAATTTGCTCATTATTTGGATATGCCCCGTGAGTCCTTAGTTTTACTTGTTCATGTATCTACGCCGATGGGCGATACTATTATTGTGGACCATGTGTATCGGTCGGGTGTGGGGACTATTGGGGGATTGGAGACTAAAGTTGATCTCTTATTGTTTATTATGGCTGATTTCGACGTGATCTTGGGTATGGATTGGTTGTCTCTATGTCAATCTATTCTGGATTGCCACGCTAAGACCGTGACGTTGGCTATGTCGGGGTTGCCAAGGATTGAGTGGAGAGGTTATCTAGATTATGTTCCCAGCAGGGTGATTTCTTATCTGAAGGCCCAGCAGATGGTTGGAAAGGGGTGTCTATCATATTTGGCCTTTGTGAGGGATGTTAGTGCTGATACTCCTACTATTGATTCTATTCCAATAGTGCGAGACTTTCCGGATGTATTTCCTGCAGACCTGCCGGGCAAGCCAACCGACAGGGATATTGATTTTGGTATTGACTTGGTACCGGGCACTCAGCCCATTTCTATTCTTACGCATCGTATGGCACCAGCAGAATTGAAGGAATTGAAAGAGCATCTTCAGGAACTTCTTGATAAGGGGTTTATTAGGCCTAAGTGTCGCCTTGGGGTGTGCTTGTCACGACCCAACTGGAGGGTCATGACAAGCACCCGGGCCATACTTGCCGAGCACCAACGTACATTTTATCTAACCTTCCTTATTATCTTTAAGGGCCGACAAGATCAATATAAATAGTAGACATGGATCATGAACATCCAACAATGAAAGATAATGTCATGAACATACATAACATGGGACGACAAGACTCTCAAGAAACTATATATAAGGTACGAGCTACCATGCTTCCATGAAAGACTATACAACAAAAATCAGCTGACAAGGCATTCTAAACCATACATAAATCGACACCTATCTATGAGCCTCTAAAAGAACATAAATGCTACAACATTGCCGGAACAGGGCCCCGACATACCCATAATGTCTATAACAAAAATGCATACCAAGACCATGGCAAGTCTGGAGAAGGGATCTCGCCAATAACCGCTGAACTGGACAGCCTACTATGGTGGGGGAGCTGCGTCTACCTATCTATCAGGACCTGCAGCACGACATGCAGCGTCCACAAATAAAAAAGATGTCAGTATGAATAAAGTACTGAGTATGTGAGGCAGGAAAGCATAAGTAAGAACAGTAATGTAAACAGGGATAGAGAATATACAACCTGTGACATCTGGGTACCTCTGAGGGCTACTGACATGAAATGCATGATACATACATACATATATATATATACATAAAATTTTAAAACACACGTCTTTGTGGGCATCACCATCATCATATCGTACCCGGCCATAATAGGCTCGGTAAAACATACCCGGCCATCATAGGGCTCGGTAGAATCATACCCGGCCACGTGGAGCTCGATAAAACCCAACTGATCAGTGGTTGTACAATAGGTGCCATACCCGGTCGACTATAGCGCGGCTCGGTAGAGTAAAATAGATACATATATATGATGCATGCTGGACTCATTGGAATCACATTTTGAACCTTTCGGAGTGACATAAGGTCGGTATCCTTCGTACACGTTATTAGGATTAACTCTTCATCAAGAATCTTATAAGAATCAGGAACTACCAACAACATTGATAATATAAGAATAAGAGAAGTAACATCAATATCAATCGTTTCATAAGAAGGGCAGCAATGTAAGTACTGCTAGCTTCTAAGAGTAGAGTATCTTTGGGAGCTCGTTCATTAAATTATGTACAATCGGAGTCATGCAAAAGAATGAAGGGGATAGCCTCACATACCTTGTATATACTGCCCAACCTCAAGCTATTCAAATGTCACGACTCCTTAGTCTACAATAAGACAAATGACACTATCATTATCGTTTAAGCGTCGTAACTATTATGTATCGACCGCAACCTATTTTACGATGAAATGGACAGCACCTCCCCTGTTTATATGACTTCCCACAAGTCAATAAAATAACCAAACAGCCCAAACAATATCATTAATAATCATATTGAGCCTCCAAAACAGTCCACTAGCCAACAACATTACTACCAAGCCTTTCGATATATATTTCACAAGTTCTAGCTTCAACGACTTAGCCGCAACTTGGATAATCTTAAATATATATAGAGTAAGAGGTTCCTTACCTTTAACCAGAAAGAACAACTCCAATTTGACCTTAATTTTCCACGAAATATCCCCCCAATTCTGCCACAAGAACAAGGAAGCGAAACTAGCAATTAATTTGGGTTTTTCGGCACTAGAATTACTTTAGAAGACTTGAAAACACCTAGGGTTGATATTAAAAACTTGAAGGTGTATTTACATAACATAAAACACTTAAAACAACCTCCCACACGAGCTGGAACAACACAAAAATCAGCAACAACAAGAAGAACAAGAAACTTACTAGCGCCCCGGGATTCCCGACATTTGATTTGTGTTGTTTGCCCTTTGTTTGGGTCTTGGATCATGAGAGAACCTTGATAGACTGTTTTTAGGGTTCTAAGGTCTGAATATACTGAAACATAATGACTTAAAACGGGGTTGAGTTATCATATATATATCCATATGTCTTAAACCGCCTATGTGGATCCCATAGAGAGCTGTTTGGCGCACTCTCGCGAAAATGCGAATATCTCTCTATTCCGAGATCGTATCGACAAACGGTTTAATGTGTTGGAAACTAGACTCATAGATCTTCAATTTGATAGGTATATCACCCCATAATTCCAAGTACATTGGGAGAAAAATGCAGTAACATTTGACCTAAAGTTTAAGTAATATTATAAACGTAAGTTGCGACAACTTTTATCGACTTTTGTTTCATAACTCGCTTGACTTCAAGACTTATGATACGGATATTATATGATTCAAATACATTAAAACATGACCTCTTGGGACAATTAATCACCTCTAGTGTTACCCAAAAATACGGGTTACAACATCCTTGATTCGTTTAACTTCAAATACTTGTTAACCACTCTTATACACCCTTGTATCGTTTAAGACCAATAGGATTAACTTCTTATCATCTCAAAGATAATCTCTTCTTCGATTTACGTCGACTAACTTACGACGTGATCTAAGGTATGCGAATGTGGGTTGTAACACCCTCTCCCCCTTAGGAACATTCGTCCTCGAATGTAAGGGTTTATGGGGTGTCTAACTCATCGTGGATTCCGACGGAGATTTCCGGCTGAGTTTCCCCTATAAAATGGACACTAGCCAAACTTGCATGCTGTTAAACCCAACCTATGGCCTTACAAGACTATACAAAGCTTTATGGATATGTACATTATCTGCATATCATCATTTTGTATTAAAAAAAAGAGTATTCACAAGCTATTGCTTACCTCATAGAGCCGTTTCACCTTATAATGCGTCCTTCTTTCCCCCGGCATCCTCGTTATCTTCACTCTGGAATAGGTAAGGGTATTTAGACTTCATCTCCTCTTCTGCTTCCCATGTCATTTCTTTTATATTCTTGTTCCTCCATAATACTTTCACGGAAGCTACATCCTTTGTTCTCAGCTTACGGACTTGTCAATCTAATATAGCCACTGGCACTTCATCATATGATAGATCCTTTGTAACTTGTACATCTTTGATTGGGACGACCCGAGAAGGGTCTCCAATACATTTCCTCAACATAGATACATGGAATACCGGGTGGACAAATTCCAATTCAGATGGCAATTCTAACTCGTAAGCAACCTGTCCAATTCGTCGAAGAATTTTGTACGGCCCAATATACCACGGACTCAACTTACCCTTCTTCCCAAAACGCATAACACCCTTCATCGGCGAGATCTTCAGGAAAACCCAATCACCAACCTCAAATTCCAGATCACGACGTAGGACATCGGAATAAGACTTTTGCCTGCTTTGTGCCATCCTCAGTCGCTCTTGTATCACTTTCACCTTCTCAATGGCTTGGTGAATCAAATCTGGCCCATATAATTCTGTCTCACCGACTTCGAACCATCCAACTGGTGATCTACATCTCCTCCCGTACAGTGCCTCATACGGGGCCATTTTAATACTGGAATGGTAGCTATTATTGTAGGCAAATTCTATAAGTGCAAGATGGTCATCCCAATTCCCCTTGAAATCTAGAACACATGCTCGTAGCATATCTTCAAGCGTCTGAATGGTACGTTCAGCCTGTCCTTCAGTCTGCGAATGGAATGCAGTGCTGAGATTTACTTGTGTGCCTAAACCCTTCTGAAAAGACTTCCAAAAGTTAGCCGTAAATTGAGCTCCTCGGTATGATATAATAGATACCGGCATACCATGAAGCCTAACAATCTCCTTGATATTCAACTTCGCATAATCTTCAGTCGTGTAAGTTGTCTTAACTGGCAGAAAATGGGCAGATTTTGTAAGTCGATCAACTATCACCCAGATGGAGTCAAACTTATGATAAGAGCGAGGTAATCCAATAATGAAGTCCATATTAATCACCTCCCATTTCCAGGTCGGAATCTCTATATTCTGAATCAATCCACTGGGTTTCTGATGCTCGATCTTTACTTGTTGACAATTAGGACACTGGGCTACAAATTCTGCAATAGACTTCTTCATGTTATCCCACCAATACTGCTCCTTAACGTCATGATACATCTTTGTCGAGCCAGGATGGATAGAATATCGGGACTGATGAATCTCAATCATAATCTTCTCTCGCAACCCTGCCACACTAGGCACACATAATCGGCCCTGGTATCTCAGTGTCCCATCTCCTCCGATCTTGAAAGCTGTAATCTTACACTGCTGAATTCCCTCTCTCAATCTTACTAAGGTAGGATCTTCATATTGCCGTGCTTTTACCTCGGCTACCAAAGATGATTCTGCTGTATTCTGTACAGTAACACCTCCGTCATCAGAGTCCAACAATCTGATTCTCATATTGGCCAGCTGGTGAAGCTCTTTGGTCAACCCTTATCTACCTGCCTCAATATGTATTAAGCTTCCCATTAACTTACGGCTGAGAGCGTCTGCCACAACATTGGCTTTACCGGGATGGTACAATATCTCGACATCGTAGTCTTTCAGTAATTCAAGCCACCTACGCTGCCTCAAATTCAACTTCTTCTGCTTGAAGATGTATTGTAAACTCTTGTGATCTGTGTAGATGTTAACATGGATGCCGTATAAGTAGTGCCGCCATATCTTCAAAGCATATATTACTGCAGCCAATTCCAAATCATGAGTCGGGCAATTCTTTTCATGCTTCTTCAATTGTCTTGATGCATAAGCAATCACCTTCCCACGTTGCATCAATACGCACCCCAAACCTATACCTGAGGCATCACAATATACCACATAACCTTCTGTTCCTTCTGGGAGAGTGAGCACTGGCGCAGATGTCAATCGATTCTTTAGCTCCTGAAAACTATGTTCACAAGCATCAAACCACTGGAACTTGGTAGCTTTCTGTGTTAACTTAGTCAATGGTGCTGATATAGAGGAAAACCCTTCTACAAACCGCTTATAATATCCTGCTAGCCCCAGGAAGCTGCGGACTTCTGACGGTGTTGTAGGTCTCGGCTAATTCTTCACTGCATCGATCTTTTGATTGTCGACACTAATACCCTCATCAGATATCACATGGCCAAGGAATGCTACTGAGTTCAGCCAGAATTCACATTTAGAGAGCTTAGCATATAACTTATGATCCTGAAGGGTTTGTAATACTATCCGCAAGTGGCCCGCATATTCCGCCTCCGAACGAGAATACACCAGAATGTCATCAATGAATGCGATCACGAACACATCAAGATAGGGCCTGAATACACTATTTATGAGATCCATAAAAGCTGCTGGGGCATTTGTTAGCCCGAATGACATCACCAAGAACTCAAAGTGCCCATATCTTATCCGGAAGGTCGTCTTTGGAATATCCTTCTCCTTAACCCTTACCTGATGATACCCTGAGCGCAAGTCAATCTTGGAGAAATACTTGGCACCTTGGAGTTGGTCAAATAGGTCATCAATCCTTGAAAGTGGATACTTGTTCTTTATTGTAAACTTATTCAACTGTCGATAATCGATACACATCCTTAACGACCCATCTTTCTTCCGCACGAACAAGACTGCTGCACCCCAAGGTGAAGTGCTAGGCCTAATGAAACCCTTATCCAGCAAGTCCTTCAACTGCGCCTTCTACTCTCGCAACTCTGCCGGGGCCATCCTGTATGGAGGGATAGAGATCGGTTGAGTGTCAGGCAACGCATCAATGCTAAACTCAATCTCCCTTTCAGGAGGAAGGCCTGGGAGTTCATCTGGGAAAACATCTGGAAATTCATTGACCACGGGGATTGATTGTAGAGTAGGCGGCTTCGCCTCCGCATCCCTAACGCGAACAAGATGATAAATGTAACCTTTTGAGATCATCTTCCTTGCCTTAAGATAGGAAATAAACCTACCTTTCGGCGTAGCAATGTTCCCCTTCCATTCAATGGCGAGTTCACCCGGAAATTGAAACCTAACCATCTTCGTACGACAGTCAACATTTGCATAGCATGAGGCCAACCAGTCCATTCCCATTATCACATCGAAATCAACCATTTCTAACTCAAATAAATTTGCCGAGTTTTGATGACTACAAATCATCACAGTGCAACCTTTATATACCCTTCTAGCAATCACAGAATCTCCTATCGGAGTGGATACCGCAAGTGGTTTACTTATCAATTCAGGTTCAATGCCAAACTTATTAGCCATAGAGGGTGTAACATATAATAAGGTAGATCCTGGATCAATTAGCGCATATACATCATAAGAAAACACAGACAATATACCTATAACAACATCCGAAGACGACTCGAGATCTTGTCGACCTACTAGAGCATAGGTTCGATTTTGAGCACCACTCGAACTCGGCACTGAATCTCTACCTCTACCATGACCTGTCGACTGTTGAAAACCTTGTGCTGGAGGTCGAACTGATGAGGAAGAACCAGACACAGATCCAGTCGGTTAAGCCATACTACCACCTCCTCTGTTAGGACAATCCCGCATCATATGGCCAGGCTGTCCGTAAGAATAGCACGCATCAGAACCTCGACGGCACAGTCCAAAATGGGCCATGCCGCACTTATCACAACAAGGTGTTAGGGGTCTTGTCTGACTAGTATCTCTATGAAATTGTGAGCCTGATGCCCTCGAACTCTGACCTGAACCAGAATAGGTAAATCGATCATACCGAGGCCTCTGAAACTGTTGAGGAGCACTTGCTACAGGTGGCGCCGAACTCCTCAAAGATTGGGGCCTGATACTGCCTCTGAACTCATCAGAATACCCTGCAAATCTCGCCCTCTTATGCTGGCCCCTATCCTGCTCCCTATCTGCCCTTTGCTGGCGCTTACGATCCTCTAGGGTCTGGGCATAAACCTGAATACGGGAAATATCCATGCCCTCTACCAAGGAGGCTGTTGTGCACTCATTTATCAGATGTGGTCCCAACCCGTTCACGAACAGATGCACCCTATCACTCATCTCGGCCACCATATGGGGAGCATACCTTGCTAAAGAATCAAACTGTATACTATACTCTCGTACACTCATATTACCCTGTCGAAGGTTCAAGAACTTATCAGCTCTAGCTCGTCGTATCTCAACTGGCAAGTAGTGACGAAGAAAGGCCTCAGAAAATTCCTTCCACACGGCTGGAGGAGCGTTCGGACCCCTAGATCTCTCCCAACTATCATACCAGAAAACCGCTAAATCCCGTAACCGATAAGAAGCCAACTCTACTGCCTCCGTATCACTAGCATGCATAACCCGCAATGTACGATGAATCTGATCAATAAATATTTGTGGGTCCTCCTTGGGGTCTGATCCGGTAAACACTGGAGGGTCTAGATTAATAAAATCACGAACTCTCGCACTAACCGGTTTATCAGCAGCACCGGTATTCTGCCTCTGAGCCTGAGCAGCTACCAAGCTAGTCAACAATTGCACCGCACTGCGCATATCATGGTCTGTAGTGCCAGACGGAGGAACTGGATGTACTGGGTGCCTCCTAATATCCTCTGGAGGAGACGGAGAGGTATGAGACGGCATCTCACTCTGAGCCTCACTTTGGCCTGCTCTGGCTGGAGGCACCTGAATGTTACCCTCTCCCACAGCTGTATCAAGCCGTTTACTAATTGCTTGCTTCCTAGTCGAAGGCATCGCTGAAAGAAAACAAGGTGAATATTAGATATGAACACTTACTACTCAACTCTACGCACGATCTAGATTCAGGAAGAAGGTAACAACCCTAGATGTCACGTAGCCTCCTGATTATAAATGTGGCGCGCTACACATCCATAATCAAAACTCTACTAGACACGGCTCATAGACATCCCCTAGGACAGACTTGCTCTGATACCAAGTTTGTCACGACCCAACTGGAGGGTCATGACTAGCACCCGGGCCATACTTGCCGAGCACCAACGTACATTTTATCTAACCTTCCTTATTATCTTTAAGGGCCGACAAGATCAATATAAATAGTAGACATGGATCATGAACATCCAACAATGAAAGATAATGTCATGAACATACATAACATGGGACGACAAGACTCTCAAGAAACTATATATAAGGTACGAGCTACCATGCTTCCATGAAACACTATACAACAAAAATCAGCCGACAAGGCATTCTAAACCATACATAAATCGACACCTATCTATGAGCCTCTAAAAGAACATAAATGCTACAACATTGCCGGAATAGGGCCCCGACATACCCATAATGTCTATAACAAAAATGCATACCAAGACCATGGCAAGTCTGGAGAAGGGATCTCGCCAATAACCGCTGAACTGGACAGCCTACTATGGTGGGGGAGCTGCGTCTACCTATCTATCAGGACCTGCAGCACGACATGCAGCGTCCACAAATAAAAAAGATGTCAGTATGAATAAAGTACTGAGTATGTGAGGCAGGAAAGCATAAGTAAGAACAGTAATGTAAACAGGGATAGAGAATATACAACCTGTGACATCTGGGTACCTCTGAGGGCTACTGACATGAAATGCATGATACATACATATATATATATATATACATAAAATTTTAAAACACACGTCTTTGTGGGCATCACCATCATCATATCGTACCCGGCCATAATAGGCTCGGTAAAACATACCCGGCCATCATAGGGCTCGGTAGAATCATACCCGGCCACGTGGAGCTCGATAAAACCCAACTGATCAGTGGTTGTACAATAGGTGCCATACCCGGTCGACTATAGCGCGGCTCGGTAGAGTAAAATAGATACATATATATGATGCATGCTGGACTCATTGGAATCACATTTTGAACCTTTCGGAGTGACATAAGGTCGGTATCCTTCGTACACGTTATTAGGATTAACTCTTCATCAAGAATCTTATAAGAATCAGGAACTACCAACAACATTGATAATATAAGAATAAGAGAAGTAACATCAATATCAATCGTTTCATAAGAAGGGCAGCAATGTAAGTACTGCTAGCTTCTAAGAGTAGAGTATCTTTGGGAGCTCGTTCATTAAATTATGTACAATCGGAGTCATGCAAAAGGATGAAGGGGATAGCCTCACATACCTTGTATATACTGTCCAGCCTCAAGCTATGCAAATATCATGACTACTTAGTCCACAAAAAACAAATGACACTATTATTATCGTTTAAGCGTCATAACTATTATGTATCGACCGCAACCTATTTTACGATGAAACGGACAGCACCTCCCCTATTTATATGACTTCCCACAAGTCAATACAACAACCAAACAGCCCAAACAACATCATTAATAATCATATTGAGCCTCCAAAACAGTCCACCAACCAACAACATTACTACCAAGCCTTTCGATATATATTTCACAAGTTCTAGCTTCAACGACTTAGCCGTAACTTGGATAATCTTAAATATATATAGTGTAAGAGGTTCCTTACCTTTAAACATAAAGAAAAACTCCAATTTGACCTTAATTTTCCACGAAATATACCCCCGATTCTACCACAAGAACAAGGAAGCAAAACTAGCAATTAATTCAGGTTTTTCGGCACTAGAATTACTTTAGAAGACTTGAAATCACCTAGGGTTGATATTAAAAACTTTAAGGTGTATTTACAGAACATAAAACACTTAAAACAACCTCCCACACGAGCTGGAACAACACAAAAATCAGCAACAACAAGAAGAACAAGAAACTTACTAGCGCCACGGGATTCCCGATATTTGATTTGTGTTGTTTGCCCTTTGTTTGGGTCTTGGATCATGAGAGAACCTTGAGAGACTGTTTTTAGGGTTATAAGGTCTGAATATACTGAAAAATAATGACTTAAAACGGGGTTGAGGTATCTTATATATGTCCATATGTCTTAAACCGCCTTTGTGGGCCCCATAGAGAGCAGCTTGGCGCACTCTCGCGAAAATGCGAATATCTCTCTATTCCGAGATCGTATCGATGAACGGTTTAATGTGTTGGAAACTAGACTCATAGATCTTCAATTTGATAGGTATATCACCCCATAATTCCAAGTACATTGGGCGAAAAATGTAGTAACATTTGACCTAAAGTTTAAGTAATATTATAAACGTAAGTTGCGACAACTTTTATCGACTTTTGTTTCATAACTCGCTTGACTTCAAGACTTATGATACGGATATTATATGATTCAAATACATTAAAACATGACCTCTTGGGACAATTAATCACCTCTAGTGTTACCCGAAAATACGGGTTACAACATCCTTGATTCATTTAACTTCAAATACTTGTTAACCACTCTTATACACCCTTGTATCGTTTAAGACCAATAGGATTAACTTCTGATCATCTCAAAGATAATCTCTTCTTCGATTTATGTCGACTAACTTATGACGTGATCTAAGGTACACGAATGTGGGTTGTAACAGTGCTGGTTCTATTTGTGAAAAAGAAGGATGGTACTATGTGGATGTACATCAACTATAGGCAGTGGAACAAAGTTACAATCAAGAATAAGTATCCTTTGCTGCGCATTGATGATTTATTTGACCAGCTTCAGGGAGCTAGATTGTTCTCTAAGATTGATTTGAGGTCTGGGTATCGCCAGTTAAAGATTCAGGACTCGGATATTCTGAAGACGACATTCAGGACCCGCTATAGTCACTATGAGTTCCTTGTGATGTCATTTGGACTAACCAACGCCCTAGTAGCATTCATGCATCTGATAAATAGTGTATTTCAGCCATATCATGATTCGTCTGTCATAGTATTCACTGATGATATCATGGTGTACTCACGTAGCCAGGAGAATCATGCCCAGTATTTGAGGATTGTGCTACAGAGGTTGAGGGAGGAGAATCTTTTCGCCAAGTTCTCCAAGTGTGAGTTTTGGCTTAGTTTGTTGGCGTTCTTGGGGCACACGGTGTCCAGTGAGGGGATTAAGGTGGATCCAAAGAAGATAGAGGCGGTTCAAAGTTGGCCCAGGCCGTCTTCAGCTATTGAGATTCAGAGTTTTCTTAGCTTGGCCGGATATTATCATCGCTTTGTAGAGGGATTCTCGTAAATTGCAGCACCTTTGACCGGGTTGACCCAGAAGGGTGTTCCATTTAGGTGGTCGGATGAGTGTGAGGAAAGCTTTCAAAAGCTCAAGACAGCCTTGACCACAACTCCGGTTCTAGTTTTGCCTTCAGCGTCAGGTTCTTATACTATGTATTGTGATGCTTATTGGATTGGTATAGGGTGTGTCTTGATGTAGGGGGTAGAGTGATTGCTTATGCTTAGCGCCAGTTGAAGCCCCATGAGAAGAACTACCATGTTCATGATTTGGAGTTGGCAGCCATTGTTCATGCATTGAAGATTTGGAGACATTATCTCTATGGTGTGTCTTGTAAGGTATTTACGGATCATTGGAGTCTCCAGCACTTGTTCTAACAAAAGGATCTAAAATTGAGGCAGTGGAGATGGTTGGAGCTGCTAAAGGACTATGAAATTACCATTTTGTATCATCTCGGGAAGGCCAATGTGGTGGTCGATGCCTTTAGTAGGAAGGAGGTGAGTAGGGGTAACCATGTATTTAGACTTGTTGGTGAGAGGCCTCTTGCATTAGATGTCCTGGCCTTGGCCAATCTGTTCGTGAGATTAGAAGTTTCAGAGCCCAGTCGGGTTCTAGCTTTTGTGGTTTTTTGGTCTTCCTTATATGATCGCATCAGAGAGCATCAGTATGATGATCCCCATGTCACGCCCCAACCTCGGGGAGCGCGACCAGCGCTCAACCGAGTGAACCTAGTCAAGCAAGCCTAGTAAACCTTTCCTACCCGACTCATTCATGATCTAAAAAGGGAATGCATCACCATTTGTAAAACAGGGGAGAGATCAGTTATATAAATAGATAAACGTTGCTAGTTCATTTTTCTTTATATGCATTATGCCATAGTTAAGTTTTCAAAATTCAACTCAATCCAACGACCGCCCCAACATACATACATGACCCATAAAAATGTCTACGGAGCCTCTAAGGATACAAAAGAGCAACATGACAATGCCGGCAACAAGGCCCCGGCTATACCTCAAAATGTGAAAACTTATACAAAAGAAGGACTACATGACCCCTGGGAGAAATGGGGCTCACCAAAACTGCTGTGAGGAGAGAAAGAGAGCACCACTATCTGCGATCGGCACTATCTGCGATGGAACCACCTACATCCATTCAAAGGTGTAGCGCCCCTGGCAAAAGGGACGTTAGTACTGTCGAATAGTACTAGTATGTAAGGCAAATACTAATCTTAGTAGAATGAACAGTGAAACAGAGAGAAGGCAGTCATAATAATCAATAAGTACTTCATAGAAATACAAAGAAAACACAAAGTAAGGTTCACATAATTTCCAATTCAATCTTTCCATCTTTTTAGATTAATAATTTTTAGTGCCAAAGCCACAACTCATAATGCCACCGTGTTTTTACATGGAGTCCGGTCTCGGCCTGACCGGCTAAGCCATCCCAAGTGAGACATATCCATATCCACAATGTAAATCAATAGTTCCAACACAAATGCCACCATGTGTATGGCATGGCATCCGATCTCAGCCCGATCGGCTAAACCATCTCACTTGAGACATAACCTCTTCCAATTGTTCACTCAATTCACATCTCTTTCCCATCTTTCATTATATGGCACAAACAGCCTCATTTATTAAATAGTTCTTGGCACTTGGGCACATTTTACAATTCAAGTCTTTCCCTTTTTATTCAATCAAATAACGCCATCATTCGTGTCGATAAGTACCATCATATAAGGCATTTCACACATAAGGGAAGGAGCTTGGAAAATCATAGTCACGTTCTCAAATAGCATGATGACATGGTAAACATCTAAAACAATTAGGGAACATGAATCTTCCAACCCAACACACTAAGGCAAACAATTTTAGTATGATCAAGTCGGAACTTACACAAAATATTCGTACACCAGGAGTTCGATTCTAGGAAGAAGAGAGTTAGCCATACATACCTCAATTGCGCTTCTTTAGACTCTACAATTTTCCGAAACCCTTAGCAACCTCAATATATTTAAGCAATATACAAATTGAACCCAAAATTAGGAAAACATTCATGGTTCTAGTTAACTTCTTATTTTTCCCACACTCTTTATCACATGCATGCAAGATAAACAACCCTCACACTCATGGACAATCTTATTAATACCCCATTATAGCTATGTTTGAAATTAAGAGCCGGGGTGATGAAGTTTTACCTTTTTGGATGAAGAAATTGAGTGCTCTACTTGAGTATTTCCAAGATTTGAGTGATGGATGAAGATTGATTGATGAAAATTAGTTCCTCCCTCTAGAACCCTCTCTCTCTCTCTCACTAGAAATATCATAAATGAGCTCAAAATAGACTAAATGAGGTGTTTTAACAGAATGGGGGTCGGGTTTTAAATTAAGAAAAATGGTGCCCTGACACAGGTCTGCGGTCGCATATACGACCGCATAATGGTTATGCGGTTCACAAAGTGACCGCATAAATGGCCCTCAGGGGCCTGAACTTACAGCCTAGGTATGCGACCAGTATGCGGTCCGCATACTCATTCTATGGTCGCATAATGCACCGCATAACTCCCTCCGCAAAAACTCAAGAGGGATTATGTGATCGATATGTGGTCCGCATATCAATTATGCGATCGCATAATCAACTGCAAAAATGACCTCAAGTTGGCCAAACTTACTACTTCACTCTGCGGCCATTATGCGGTCCGCATAGTGATTATGCAGCCGCATAATGGGCCGCAGAAATGTGTTCTTCTGCGAAATATTTTCTCTCAATCTGTAGGGTACTGTTCAATCCAAAAAGTCCGAACCACGGCTTGCAAGCTCACCGCGAAGAATTTTCTACTATAGTAACGCAGGAATCTAACTTGGCACCAAGAAACCCTAAGTTTTTGGTTTAAATTTTTTACGGGTCCTTATACCTCATTTGCTTGTCCTTAAGGGCACGGTTCAGCACGGTGATGCCAAGGAGGTTACTATTGCGGATGATGGGGTGTTGCGAATGTATGGTCAGATTTGTGTGCCCAATGTGGATGGGCTACATGAGTTGATTCTTGAGGAGGCCCACAGTTTGTGGTATTCCATTCATCCGGGTGCCGTAAAGATGTATCAGGACTTGGGGCAGCACTATTGGTGGAGGAGGATGAAGAAAGATATAGTGGGGTTTGTAGCTTGGTGCCTAAATTGTCAGCAGGTGAAGTGCGAGCATCAGAGATCGAGCGGATTGCTTCACAGGCTTGAGATTCCAGAGCGGAAATGGGAGCGTATCACCATGGATTTTGTAGTTGGGCTCCCACAGACTTCGAAAGTTTGATGCTATTTTGGTGATTGTGGATCGGTTGACCAAGTCCGCGTATTTCATTCCTGTAGGGACTACTTATTCTTCAGAGCGGTTGACTGAGATCTACATCCGCGAGATTGTTCGCCTTCACAGTGTGCCGGTGTCCATCATTTCAGATTGGGGCATGTAGTTTACATCGCAGTTTTTGGAGAGCAGTGTAGAGAGAGTTAGGCACACAGGTTGATTTGAGTACAGTATTCCACCCTCAGACAAACGGACAGTCCGAGCGCACTATTCAAATATTGGAGGATATGTTACGCGCTTGTGTCATAGATTTTAGGGGTTCTTGGGATCAATTTCTGCCGCTTGCAGAGTTTGCCTACAATAAAAGCTACCAATCGAGCATTCAAATGGCTATGTATGAGGCTTTGTATGGGAGACAGTGTCGGTCTCTGGTGGGTTAGTTTGAGCTGGGTGAGGCTAGGCTATTGGGTACTGACTTGGTTCAGGATGCTTTAGACAAGGTTAAGTTGATTCAGGATCGGCTTCGTACGGTGCAGTCTAGACAGAAGAGCTACGCCGATCGGAAGGTTCACGATGTTGCCTACATGGTGGGAGAGAAGGTATTACTCAGAGCTTCACCCATGAAGGGTGTTATGAGGTTCAGGAAGAAAGGCAAGTTGAGCCCTTGGTATATTGGGCCTTTTGAGGTGCTTGAGAAGATTGGAGAAGTGGCTTACAAGCTTGCATTGCCGCCTAGTCTGACGAGTATTCATCCAATGTTTCATGTTTCCATGCTCCGAAATTATGTTGGCGATCCGTCTCATGTTTTGGATTTTAGTACGGTTCAGTTGGATGGTGATTTGACTTATGATGTGGACGCGGTGGCCATTTTGGATCAGCGGGTTTGAAAGTTGAGGTCAAAGAATATAGCTTCAGTGAAGGTGCAGTGAAGAGGTCAGCCAGTCAAGGAGGCTACTTGGGAGACTGAGTGGGAGATGTGGAGCAAATATCCACGCCTATTTGAGACTCCAGGTATGATTCTAGACCCGTTCGAGGATGAACGTTTGTTTAAGAGGAGGAGGATGTAACGACCCGGCCATTCATTTTAAGTGTTGTAACCCCGTTCCCCATTTACTGCTTATACTGTGCTCAATTGTTGTTATGTGACTTGTCGGGGTAATTGGTTTGGTTCCGGGGATGTTTCGAAATGAATTGGGACACTTAGTCCCAAGGTTGGAAGCCTAAGTTGAAAGAGTTGACCGAATATTGACTTATGTGTAAATGGCTCCGGAATGGCATTTTTACGATTTTGATAGCTCCATATGGTGATTTTGGACTTACGAGTGTGTCTGGATAGTGATTTGGAGGTTCGTGGGTGATTTTGGCTTAAAATGGTGAAAGTTGGAAAATTAGAAGTTTGGAGAGATGAGAAGTTTGACCGAGAGTTGACTTTGTGGTTACCAGACTCGGAATTTGGTTCCGGAAGTTGGAATAGGTACTTTGTGTCATGTATGACTTGAGTGCAAAATTTGAGGTCAATCGGAGTTGATTTGATAGGTTTCGGCATTGAATGTAGAAGTTAGAAGTTCATAAGTTTATTAGGCTTGAATCGATGTGTGATTCGTACTTTTAGTGTTGTTTGATGTGATTTGACGCTTTGAGCGAGTTCGTATGATATTTTTGTACTTGTGAGTATGTTTGGTTGAGGTCCCTGGGGCCTCGGGTGTGATTCGGATCATGTTCGGCGCATTTTGAACCTTGGATGATTTCTCATTTTTGCTGATGCTAGTTTTCTTGTACGTAATCGCAAGAGGAGGATCGCGATCGTGAAGTGTTGTTGTGGCAGCTGGGATTTATGTTCTATGCGTTCACGATCTAGGGTATGTGATCGCGTAAGTTGGAGAGTCTGTGAATCGCGAATGCGTGGGTTAAGCTGCGTTC
>NW_027174786.1:0-66367 GCF_000390325.3 Nicotiana tomentosiformis | reverse complement strand
AGTTAATTGACATATGTCCTTAACACAGTGATCCAATTCTAACCTCCAATTCATGTATATAGCATAAGTTAATTGACATATTTGGTTATAGGTTACATCATATCTAATCATAACCAAGTATATGCAATATAATGGATAATATGTTAGAATTGACCGTATAAATGATAAAAAGAAGTGAGGAATACAGACTTTATTCTGATAAATACCCGTATTAGGAAGTTTATACTTTATATCTAAAGCATGTCCAGATGCAGATCTAACCATATGAGTAGTTTTTTGAAAATATTTCGTAGGTACTAAACCTTCTTGAATGCAGCTAACATCTGCTCAACTATCAATCATGGCAATGTTTGTAATTGAAAAACTATTGTCAATGAGAATAGTACATTTGATATACCATTTATGAGCAGTAATAATTTGCATCATCCCTAAAAACATATCATGTTTAGGATTAGAACTAATAGGTTTTTCTTCAATATCATTTTCAAAAATACCTTTGTTTTTATCATTAGATTTTTCAGCTGGAGAATTGATTTTCTCAATCTGAGTAATCCTATGATCACAAATCATTTGATTTTGTTTAAGAGATTTGATCTCTCGTTTCAAGCTTTCAACTTCAATTTTTAAATCATCGAAAGAAGAATCTCTTGCTGGAGTTGCATTTTTGTTTAACAAACGGTTATTAACCTCTAGTAAAGAATAAGGCGGGGAATATTCAAATTCTTTTTCAAAAGGTTTTGCAAAACCAGAACTTGAATTAGAACTTGAACTAGCAGTCAAATTAATAATCTTTTCGCGAAGTTTTTCATCAGTAACTTCTTTTAAAAGTTCTATTACATTATCAGATGTAATAGTTTTCATGTTTAGATTTTCAAATTGTGATTGTAATTTATAAAATTCATCATCACAAATACATGTATCACCTTTTCTGATCCAGAAGTGTATAACAAACCATAAACCTTATCACGTAGTTCATCGTCTAGTCCTAAGGTTTTCAGCTTTTGAAGCTTTCAATTCGGGGCTATATGGCCAAATTTACCACACTTATAACACTTAATGTCGGCTAGATCTCTCTTAGACCTATTTTTGGTAAATCTAGTAGCCTTACGATGGGCTTTCTTAGCTTCTCGTTCTTCTTTGGATTTATATCTAGATCTCTTTCTCCTATAATATTATATTCACTATATATATAATGATTCGTTATATGCTATAATTGGATATAACCAATAATGATGTTATTATACAATACTAGTCTATTATAGATTGTAATATAGTATATTATCTATTATGATAGTTATAATCATCATAGTATAGGTTATCATATAACTATAATTATATACAATTAATATGCATATTTAATTATATATTGGTATTTATTGTCATCTTATTTCATGTATATTATACATAATACACATATTACCCATAATTAATTCTTTATATCATAATATATCAGTCAATAAATGAACATATACTCTATTATATATCGTAGTTATATAGGATATATCTATTAAATTAATATAGAATTAATGATGTATAATAATAGATACATCATATCAATTCTAATTTGGTATAACATAATACTTATTAATTGAAAGATTAAATCTATAATAGATTTAATGTAATTACCATCTATTACTTATATCCCATTTAGAATATAAGTAACAATAGCACGTGCATTACCTCATATGGTCATATTAATATGAAAAATACCTGTTATGTCATTTATTCCTATATGCTCAAGTTCTATTGGTAATATCCTTATACTTATATTATCAGGTTCCCCATCAGGCATAACCTCAAAATTATATATACGTATAACGAGAGGATAGTAGATGGGGAACATTGAGTTAAAATCCGTACATGCTACAGTTTAATGTGTTATATGAAATATGATAAAATATTCCATCAAATTATAACCCTATACGTGTTATCTATAGTGATATTCACTATAGGTAACCTATAGTATGTAAATGAAATAGTCAGTGGTATATTGGTGGTATATATTTGGTAAATTTTCACCAAATAGGCTTCTATTGGTGGGTTGCTTCACCATATATTATAAGTTATGTATTCAATAAGATAATTCGTATACTTATCTTATTATTGATAGGATATCGCAATATATGATTATACTAATATTCATGTATTGTGAAAATTCAAATAATATTGTGTTATAGGTATAGTTGAATATAGAAAAGCCTAATTGCCATATATTATTAATATGTATTATATTGCCTATACAGTTAATACTGTTATATGTCAATAATTATAGTATTAATTTCATGATATATAATATATTTATACAGATATATTAATTCTATACTATAGTCAGTATTAGATTGTCATTCTACTCTAACCATAACTATTGTAATCATACCTATTATATTATACTATAATCATCATATATACTGATATACGTAATTTGAGTATATACTATTATAATTTGGGTTAATTGGGGGTGATTGGATCATTATAGTGATGTTATAATACTATTATTCATATCAATTATGAATAATAGTTATACTTGTGATATATTAGTTAATACTATCCACCAATATCATATATACTGACTATGACTGATAACTAAATGTTCAATCACCAATTCTTATATAAAGAGAATGATATACGTACAACATATAGGTAACATACTAACATAGGTTACCTAATAGGTGAATATAATTGTATCTATGATACCACACGAGTTTATGGTACTCTTAGTCAGTTTAGTACCTATAACATGGAGATTTGGTGTATATATACTGACGAAATATATATACACTTAACCAAAATGCCACATATGGATAATCATAATTAGGTAACATGGGTATATACGAAATATGGTTAATAGTTTATGACTATATACTTGAACAATAAGTATATTACCATGATATATACTTGATTATAATGGATATATACTATCATAGTTAATACATCATACATCTTATTACATATTTTGGATTATGGTAATAAGTTATGTAGTATATAATCATATATATTATATTACATACTAATAGTTACACTACCATACTTAAGATAATGATATTGACTATCAATTATACACAATTATCACCATTGATAGTCAATAAGTTATATCCATTATGTTGATATGACATATATGTTTAATCACATAAACATATAATGGATATACAATTTATAGTGGTTATCACATATTATAAATATCACTAATGAAATTAGATATTTAACATAATAATTATATGGTTATTACAATATAGTTGATAAATAATATCCTATGATATTATTTATATAGGATATACTATTAATATTTGATATATATGTTACCTAATATTCACAATTATCAATATATTTATTATGGTTATAATAAATACCTAGTGATCACTTATAGCATATATTATTTGGTATAATTATAGGAATTAATGGTTATATCATAGAGTATGTGAATAATAGGTTACAATATATTATTATTATCTTAATAATAATAAGATAAAGAAGTATGATTACCATTATAGTATAATCTATCATATAATACTATATTTAATATAGGTTAATATAACTAGTGATATTTATAATAGTTAAAATAAAATTACTATCCATATTTAACCATATATAATGATTTTAGGTATTTTACTAAGATATCACATATTTAATGTAAATTATAACCCTATACTTATTTACATTAAATATGTGATAACCATCTATTATGAGATAATAGACAATATCTCATAATCATACAATTACTAATTTCATTTATACGAATATGGATTCTGTGATATCACAAGTGTAATGATTGCTATATTAGGATTGTATAAATTAATGTCAATATGTATTAAGATCATATACCAATACATATTACGTGAAGACAATGTATATTAATTACTATAGCCATTTAAATAATAGGTATATCATAAATTTATAACATTAATAGGATATCATATCTTATTAAAAGGTTTCTAATAATCAATTATTCTAATATGCTCATATTGTAATACACTAATTATATATACTAGTAAATTGAGAAATATCATAGTAATAGAACCACTATAATGTCATATGCACTATAGTAGATAATTTATATTATCTATACTATATCAATTACTATTATAAATATAGTATTATATAATCTATAATACATTAGTTAATCATATAATATATACATTTAATTAACCAAAGCTTTCAATTATCTCGTAATTAACCTATTAAATATATTATAATATAAATACTTATATATTCTTAGTATTATAGACTATTTATAATTTCTATGAGATAATTTATAGTTATCATTAAGGTATTAAGTATTATCTATCCAGTATTAACTAATTATAATCCAAATTATATTATCATATAAGTAGGTTTTATTAACCTAGAATGTATATATATATATATATATATATATATATATATATAACCATTAAATATATTAAGCATAGGTATGTAATAATTATTTGTTATACATATTATAATAATATGACTACCAAATCTTCAATATATCATGTAGCATAGTAACCATAATTTATGCATTAGTGTACTATTATCTGATTGAATATGTAAAAATGAATATATAATTTGTGACCATATTATATATAACTATATGATTAACTTAGATAATAACCTATTACACCTTAAACAGGTAATTTACGTATATTTAGTTGATATTGGTGATCTATTGATCTTACCATCCTAAGATATCTAAATATAGCATATACACTAAATTTCACAAATATTCGTTTTACATATATCTAGTAAAACAATTATTGGTATCAATATATTAATAATCTATATTTATTAATCATATGATATATCTCAATCAAATATGTATTGATAACCAATCATATATATCTTAATTTTATATGTATTCATGGTATACATAATGTTTTATAAATTAGTATTTAACTTATATACTGTATCAATTGAAAAGGTTTACATATCTCAACCAACACCATATTGACTGAGCATTCATCATATAGCACATAATACAATAGTTATAAGGAGTAGTTGGTATTATTATGTATCAATAGGAAATAACCTTAAACATGTAATTTACGTATAACGAGAGGGTAGCAGATGGGGTTAGTATTAGTTATAACCCCAACGTTATTAAAATATTGATTATATCATAATACAATTGTATTGTATTTATAATATCGGAAATAATATATTACGAAATATGATGAACAATATACACATACGTATCCTCAAATATAATTATATAATTGTAACCTAAGGATATGTTAATGTATATTTGAAATCATAACCATTTGTTTACAAATTAGTTAATGGTATAACCAATTTCATATACACTATAGGTTATACATATATAATTATAATTAGCCTATAATTATTGGGTATAAAATTATACATAGTATGATAGGTAACCAATAACTTGGGTACATTAACTGTCACGACTCAATTTCACCTGTAGGTCGTGATGGCGCCCAACACTATAGCTAGACAAGCCAACTAATAAATTAAGCATACATTGATTAAACTTTTATTCCAAGAAAATAATAAAATACCAACTTCTACCAATGTGTGTGCCAAAACCCGGTGTCACAAGTGAATGAGCATCTAGTAGATTATACAAAACTCCAAATACTGTCTGAAATAAAATAGACAGAATATAAATATCAGAAGAGACACTGGTAGCTGCAGAACGGCTCAGAAAGGCAGCTCACCACTATGCCTCTGGATGACGTGGGTATGTGATGATAGGTCCTCCAATGGTACCTGTCTCAGATCCTGCACAAAAAGTGCAGCAAGTGTAGTATGAGTACGTAAACAACGTGTACCCAGTAAGTATCAAGCCTAATTTCAAAGTGGTAGAGACGAGATGGCCGACTTTGACACTCACTATAGGTCAATAACAATTGAAATAAAACTAAGATATTTAAATCAATGTGATTTACAGAATTTATTTAATCAACGAAAATAATCAAATTCCTTCAAATGTATCAATTTTCAATATATTAATTAAATTCCTTTAATTCAGATAAATTCCAATTTATCAATTAAATCTCATTTACAGGAGTAACAATTAATTCCTTAACAAGCAAGAATAATAATTCATTAAATTTCAAAGATTTTCCAATTTACTAATTAGCTTTACAAGCTGAAATAAATTATTAAAGCATCGTGTAATTATTATTATTATTAAGTACGATTTCTGCTGAGGATGTACGGCCTGATCCAGAGTGTCGTGTACACTGTCGAGGGACGTGCGGCGCGATCCATAGATACATCTATCTTGCCGAGGCGTTCGGCCCGCTCCACAAGAAAGGAGGACATTTTCTTATGTGCCTCCGGAAGGACAGTATGTTTATTATAAGATAGATTTGGGAGGAGAATAATTTCTTTTGACAATTAATTGATTTAAATAGAAATCAAGCCTATAAGATTTTCATCCTTTAATATCTTTATCAAACAATTCACAATATATTCATATATATCAATTAATATTAATTAATCAAAGAATACAATTTACACAAGTAATACATGCTTTGAGTCCTAAATTACCCGGACTTTAGTATTAATAGTAGCTACGCATGGACTCTCGTCACCTCGTGCATACGTAGCCCTCCACAATTAGCAACAATTATTTAATCTTAATCACCTATGAGGTAATTTTTTTCTCACAAGATTAGACAAGAGACTTACCTCGTCTTGCTCCAATTTAATCCTCTATAAAGCCTTTTCCACGATTATCCAACTCCGTCTGGCTCGAATCTAGCCAAAATAATTCGATACAATCACTAAATATTATAGGAATCAATTCTATAAGAAAATACTACATTTTAAAGAAAAGATCCGAAATTAATTAAAACTTCACCCGCGGGGCCCACATCTCAGAATCCGGCGAAAGTGATGAAATCCGACAACCCATTCAATTACGAGTCCAACCATACCAGTTTCACTCAAATCCGACTCCGAATTGATACCGAAATCTCAAAATTTCGTTTCTATGAGATTTCTAAACTTTTCCAAATTTCAATCTCAAAACACTAATTAAATCATGAAAACAATGATATATTCTTGTATATTGATCAAATCCGAGTTAGAATCACTTACCCCAATATTTTTCCCTTGAAAATCTGTCAAAAGTCGTCTCTGCTCAAGCTCAAGTTCGCCAAAAATGGCAAATGGAATGAATGCCCTCTGTTTTTTATAACTGCCCAGCAGTTCGGAACTGGGCCTCGAACAGGGCCTCGATCGTGGCATCGAACATGTGCCTTCGATCAGGGCATCGAGGGTTGGGCCTCTATCCTAGCCCTCGAGCCATACCTTCGATCATGCCATCGAGACTTACCTTCGATCGTGACTTCAATCACAGGCTCGAGCCTGGACCTCGGTCATGGCCTCGATCAGGGTATCGAGGTTGGGCCTTCGATCATAGCCTCAATCATAGCATCGAGCTTGTGCCTTCGATCAGGGCATCGAGCATGGGTCTCGATCCTAGCCCTCGAGCCTTATCTTCGATCATGCCCTCGAGCCTTGCCTTCGATCGAGGCTTCGATACTGAGCCTCGTCCCTGGCTTCGACTCAGGCGTCGATCGTGGGCTCGATATCTGGGGCTCGATCTGAGGCTCGATATCTGGGGCTCGATCTGAGGCTCGATATTTGGGGCTCGATTTGAGGCTCGATATCTGGGGCTCGATCTGAGGCTCGATATCTGGGGCTCGATCTGAGGCTCGATCACAGCCCAGAATATGCAGCAGAAAAGAAAATTGCAGCAGCTTTTTAAGTCCAACTTTTGATTCGTTAACCATCCGAAACTCACCCGAGGTCCTCGGGACCTCAACCAAATATACCAATAAGTCCTAAAACATCATACGAACTTAGTCAAACCTCTAAATCACATCAAACAACGCTAAAACCATGAATCATACCCCAATTCAAGCTTAATGAAACTAAGAGTTTTCAACTTCTACGTTCAATGTCGGAACCTATCAAATCAACTCCGATTGACCTCAATATTTACACACAAGTCATAAATTACATAACGGAGCTATGAAAATTTTCAGAACTGGATTCTGACTCCGGTATCAAAAAGTCAACACCCCGGTCAAACTTTTAAACTTTAAATTTCTATTTTAGCCATTTCAAGCCTAATTTCACTACGGACTTCCAAATAAAATTCCGATCACGCTCCTAAGTCCAAAATCACCATACGGAGCTATTGAAATCATCAAAATTCTATTCCGGGGTCGTTTTCTCAAAATGTTGACCGAAGTCAAGCTTAGCACTTTAAGGCCAACTTAAGGAACCAAGTGTTCCGGTTTCACCTCAAACACTTCCAAATCCTGAACCAACCATCCCCGCAAGTCATAAATCATTACAAGCACCTACGGAAAGTTTTATTTTAGGGAACGAGGTTCTACAAGTTAAAATGACCGGTTGGGTCATTACATTCTCCACCTCTTAAACAAACGTTCGTCCTCGAACGGGTTTAGAATTGTACCTGGAGTGCTGAATAAGTGGAGATATCTGCTCCGCATGTCTTCCTCGGCCTCCCAAGTCGCTTCCTGGACTGGTTGGCCCCTCCACTGGACTTTTATTGCAGAAATCCTCTTGGACCTCAACTGGCGAACCTGTTTATCAACAATGGCAATTGGCTCCTCTTCATAACCCAAGCTATCATCTAGCTGAACTGTGCTGAAGTCTAACACATGTGATAGGTCGGCATGATACTTCCGGAGGCATAGATACGTGAAAAACCGGATGAACTCCCGATAGGCTGGGAGGCAAGGCAAGCTCATAAGCAACCTCCCCAACTCGTTTCAACACCTCAAATGGGCCTATAAACCTTGGGCTCAATTTGCCCTTCTTCCCGAATCTCATAATTCCCTTCATCGGTGAAACCTTCAAAAGAACTTTTTCACCTACCATAAATGATATATCACGCGCTTTCTGATCCGCGTAACTCTTTTGTCTGGACTGTGCTGTACGAAGTCGCTCCTGAATTAACTTTACCTTTTCTAAGGCATCCCTTACCAAATCAGTACCATATAACTTAGCCTCACCTGGCTCAAACCATCCGATAGGTGAACGACATCGCCGGCCATATAAAGCCTCAAATGGAGCCATCTCGATGCTTGATTGGTAACTGTTATTATAAGCAAACTCGGCCAAAGGCAGGAAACGATCCCACTGACCTCCAAAGTCAATCACACATGCCCTGAGCATATCCTCCAAAATCTGAATTGTCCTCTCTGACTGTCCATCGGTCTGCGGATGAAAGGATGTGCTGAGCTCTACACGGGTCCCCAACTCACTCTGTACTGCTCTCCATAAATGTGAAGTAAACTAAGGGCCTCTATCTGATATGACGGAAATTGGCACACCGTGCAACCGAACTATCTCCTGAATATAAATCTGGGCCAACCTCTCTGAAGTATACGTAGTCACAACAGGAATAAAATGTACCGACTTTGTCAACCTGTCAACAATCACCCAAACTGCATCAAACTTTCTCAAGGTCCGCGGCAACCCAATTACAAAATCCATAGTAATTCGTTCCCATTTCCACTCTGGTATGGTCATCTGCTGGAGTAGGCCACCTGGCCTCTGGTGCTCATATTTAACTTGCTGACAATTTAGACACCGAGCTACATACTCAACTATGTCCTTTTTCATTTGTCGCCACCAATAATGTTGCCTCAAGTCACGATACATCTTAGTAGCACCTGGATGAATAGAATATCGAGAACTGTGTGCCTCCTCCAGGATCTTTTTCCTCAGTTCATCCACATTAGGAACACATAGACGATCCTGGAGTCGTAGAACACCATCTGCACCAATAGTGACTTCCTTGGTACCACCTCGTAGTACCGTTTCACAAAGAACCACCAGGTGTGGGTCATCATACTGGCGAGCCTTGATCTGTTCAAATAGTGAAGACCGGGCCACAACACATGCAAGAACTCGGCTGGGCTCTAAAATATCCAGTCTCACAAGTCTATTAGCCAAAGACTGAATATCTGAGGCTAATGGTCTTTCCTCTGCTGAAATGAAAGCCAAACTACCCATACTCTCCGCCTTTCTGCTCAAGGCATCTGCAACCACATTTTCTTTGCCCGGATGATACAAGATAGTAATATCATAATATTTTAGTAACTCCAGCCATCTGTGTTGCCTCAAATTTAGATCCCTCTGCTTGAACAAATGCTGCAAACTATGATGATCAGTGTAAACTTTGCAAGACACCCCATAAAGATAATGCCTCCAAATCTTAAGAGCGTGAACAATCGCAGCTAACTCCAAATCATGTACCGGATAATTCTTTTCGTGGGGCTTCAGTTGACGTGAAGCATATGCAATAACGTGCCCTCCCTGCATCAATACACAACCCAAGCCAACGCGCGAAGCGTCACAATACACTGTATACATCCCCGAACCAGAAGGCAACACTAACACTGGTGTTGTAGTCAATGATGTCTTGAGCTTCTGAAAGCTCACCTCACACTCATCGGACCATCGGAATGGAGCACCCTTCTGGGTTAATTTGGTCAAAGGTGCTGCAATAGATGAAAAACCTTCCACGAACCGACGATAATAACCTGCCAAACCCAGAAAACTCCTGATCTCCGTCACCGAAGTGGGACGATGCCAATTCTGAACTGCCTCAATCTTTTTGGGATCAACTTTAATACCTTCGCCCGATACGATATGTTCCAAAAATGCTACAGACTCTAGCCAAAACTCACATTTAGAGAACTTAGCATATAACTTTTGTTCCAGCAATGTCTGAAGCACTACTCTCATATGCTGCTCATGCTCCTCTTTACTACGAGAGTAGATCAAAATGTCATCAATGAAGACAATGACAAATGAGTCAATATATGGCCTGAATACCCTGTTCATCAGATCCATAAATGCTGCCGGTGCATTAGTTAAACCAAAAGACATTACCAGAAACTCATAATGACCATATCTAGTACGGAAAGCAGTCTTCGGAACATCCGAATCCCGAATCTTCAACTGATGGTACCCCGACCTCAAGTCGATCTTAGAGAATACCCTAGCATCCTGCAACTGATCAAATAGATCATCAATACGCGGCAACGGGTACTTGTTCTTAATAGTGACTTTGTTCAATTGGCGATAATCAATACACATCCGCATTGTTCCATCCTTCTTTTTCACGAACAATACGGGTGCACCCCAAGGCGATACACTCGGTCTGACAAACCCTTTGGCTAGTAACTCTTTAAGCTGTTCTTTCAACTCTTTCAATTCTTTTGGAGCCATGCGATACGGTGGGATAGATATAGGCTGGGTATCTGAAGCCAAGTCAATACAGAAATCAATATCACGATCAGGTGGCATGCCTGGAAGATCTGACGGAAATACATCGGGAAACTCCCGAACTACAGACACTGAATCAATAGCAGGAGTCTCTGCAGTAGTATCCCGAACATAGGCTAGATAAGCCAAACAACCCTTCTCAACCATGTGTTGAGCCTTTATAAAAGAAATAACTCGATTAAATGAACTAACAGGCGAACCCTTCCACTCCAGCTTAGGCAATGCTGGAATAGCCAAGGTAACAGTCTTGGCATGACAATCTAGAATAGCATGATATGGAGATAACCAGTCCATACCCAGAATAATTTCAAAATCGGTCATCTCAAGCAATAGGAGATCTGCTCTAGTTTCATAACCACAGAATGTAATAATACAGGACCGGTAGATCTGGTTCACCACAACAGAATCGCCTACAGGAGTGGACACATAAACAGGAGTACTCAAGGACTCATGAGAAACACCCAGGAATAGAGCAAATAGAGATGACACATATGAATACGTAGATCCTGGATCAAATAATACTGAGGCATCTTTGCCACAAACAGAAATAATACATGTAATCACGGCATCTGAGGCCTCTGCATCTGGTGTAGCCGGAAAAGCATAAAACCGAGCTGGATCGCCAACTGGCTGGCCTCCGCCTGGCTGACCTCCACCTCTAGGACGGCCCCTACCCACCTGTCCTCCACCTCTGGGTGGTCGGACTACTGGTGGAGCAACTGGTCCGGTAAGCATAGGCTGCTGACCCTGCTGTACTGGTCTACCCCTAAGCCTGGGGCAAAACCTCCGCATGTGACTGGGATCCCCGCACTCGTAACAACTCTTCGGTGCGATGGGCTGCTGACTAAGTGTCTGGCCCTGGGGACCTGAATACCCACTGGGAGGACCCTGAATAGCTGATGGGCGGTAAGAACTCTCTGGGATAGCACTGAGATAAGGTCGCACTGGAGCACCTCGAGGAGGTGGTGGTGCTGGATATGGGGGTCTGCTGGACTGTCCCCTCACAAACTGACTTCTGCCCCCAGACGGAGCACCTCTGAACTCTCCAGAGTACCTGAACCGCTTATCTCTCATAATCTGCTCTCGGCTCCGCTGACGTACACCCTCAATCCTACGGGCTATCTCCACAACTTGCTCATAAGAAGTACCCATCTCAACCTCTCGAGCCATAGTAGCCTGAATACCAGTATGTAAACCGGCTACAAACCTTCGCACTCTCTCCGCCTCAGTAGGGAGTATCATTAGTGCATGGCGAGATAATTCAGAAAACCTCGCCTCATAATCGGTCACTGACATCTGACCCTGCTGGAGCTGCTCAAACTGAAACCGCAACTCTCCCCTCTGGGAGGGTGGAATATACCTGTCCAAGAAGATGTGGGTGAACCTGTCCCAAGTCATGGGAGGAGAATCTGCTGGTCTGCCAAGAGTATAAGACTGCCACCATCTACGGGCTATACCCTCTAGCTGAAAAGTAGCGAAATCAACCCCATGGGATTCCAATATCCTCATGTTGTACAGTCTATCCTTGCAACGATTAATGAAATCCTGTGGATCCTCATGTCGCTCACCCCCGAAGACAGGAGGATGTAGTCTAGTCCATCTGTCCAATAGTTTCTGAGGATCGGCGGCTGCAGCCGGCCTGGGCTCAGGTGTAGCTGCTGCCACTGGCTGGACTCCACCCACGGGTAATGCACCATGGGTCTGATATATAGCAGCTGCCTGTCCATGAGCCTGCGCAGTAGGGGTCTGTGCTCCCTGCCCGCCTGAGATGTGGCTGGGTCTGTCGGAAATAAACCGGCCTGAGTCATATTATCCATGAATCGCAGTATATGACCCATAACATCCTAAAATCCCGGTGCAGATGTGAAGTTCACCGGAGCTGGCTCTGCCACAGGCACCTCACCATGCTCCTCAATAATGGGATTCTCTACTGGATCCACTGGCGGCATAACCGGAATAGTCCTGGGACGTCCTCGCCCTCTACCACGGGCTGGAGCCCTCCCTCGGCCTCTAGCAACTAGGGGAGTAGCTCTTCCCTGGTCTGGAATATCATTAGAGCGTGTTCTCACCATCTGTGAGAGAATAAGAGAAGGATATTTAGTAATACATCAATTGCACGATAGAATATGAAGAAAGGTAGCTTCCTAACACCATATAGACTCTCGAAGATAAGTACAGACGTCTCCATACCGATTCGCAAGACTCTATTAGGTCTGCTCATAACTTGTGAGACCTACGTGAACCTAGTGCTCTGATACCATGTTGTCACGACCCAATTTCACCTGTAGGTCGTGATGGCGCCCAACACTACAGCTAGGCAAGCCAACTAATAAATTAAGCATACATTGATTAAACTTTTATTCCAAGAAAATAATAAAATACCAACTTCTACCAATGTGTGTGCCAAGACCCGGTGTCACAAGTGAATGAGCATCTAGTAGATTATACAAAACTCCAAATAGTGTCTGAAATAAAATAGATAGAATATAAATATCAGAAGAGACACTAGCAGCTGCAGAACGGCTCAGAAAGGCAGCTCACCACTATGCCTCTGGATGACGTGGGTATGTGATGATAGGTCCTCCACTAGTACCTGTCTCAGATCCTGCACAAAAAGTGCAGCAAGTGTAGTATGAATACGTAAACAACGTGTACCCAGTAAGTATCAAGCCTAATCTCAAAGTGGTAGAGACGAGATGGCCGACTTTGACGCTCACTATAGGTCAATAACAATTGAAATAAAACTAGGATATTTAAATCAATGTGATTTACAGAATTTATTTAATCAGCGGAAATAATCAAATTCCTTCAAATGTATCAATTTTCAATATATTAATTAAATTCCTTTAATTCAGATAAATTCCAATTTATTAATTAAATCTTATTTACAGGAGTAACAATTAATTCCTTAACAAGCAAGAATAATAATTCATTAAATTCCAAAGATTTTCCAATTTTCTAATTAGCTTTACAAGCTTAAATAAATTATTAAAGCATCGTGTAATTATTATTATTATTAAGCACGATTTCTGCCGAGGACGTACGGGCCGATCCAAAGTGTCGTGTACACTGCCGAGGGACGTGCGGCGCGATCCATAGATGCATCTATCTTGCCGAGGCGCTCGGCCCGCTCCACAAGAAATGAGGACATTTTCTTATGTGCCTCCGGAAGGACAGTATGTTTATTATAAGATAGATTTGGGAGGAGAACAATTTCTTTTGACAATTAATTGATTTAAATAGTAATCAAGCCTATGAGATTTTCATCCTTTAATATCTTTATCAAACAATTCACAATATATTCATATATATATATCAATTAATATTAATTAATCAAAGAATACAATTTACACAAGTAATACATGCTTTGAGCCCTAAATTACCCAGACTTTAGCATTAATAGTAGCTACGCACGGACTCTCGTCACCTCGTGCGTACGTAGCCTCCCACAATTAGCAACAATTATTTAATCTTAATCACCTATGAGGTAATTTCCCCCTCACAAGATTAGACAAGAGACTTACCTCGTCTTGCTCCAATTTAATCCTCTATAAGGCCTTTTCCACGATTATCCAACTCCGTCTGGCTCAAATCTAGCCAAAATAATTCGATACAATCACTAAATATTATAGGAATCAATTCTATAAGAAAATACTACATTTTAAAGAAAAGATCCAAAATTAATTAAAAATTCGCCCGCGAGGCCCACATCTCGAAATCCGGCGAAAGTTATGAAATCCAACAACCCATTCAATTACGAGTCCAACCATACCAGTTTCACTCAAATCCGACTCCGAATCAATACCGAAATCTCAAAATTTTGTTTCTATGAGATTTCTAAACTTTTCCAAATTTCAATCTCAAAATACTAATTAAATCGTGAAAACAATGATATATTCTTGTATATTGATCAAATCCGAGTTAGAATCACTTACCCCAATATTTTTTCCTTGAAAATTTGCCAAAAGTCGCCTCTGCTCAAGCTCAAGTTCGCCAAAAATGGCAAATGGGACGAATGCCCTCTGTTTTTTATAACTGCCCAGCAGTTCGGAACTGGGCCTCGAACAGGGCCTCGATCGCGGCATCGAACATGTGCCTTCGATCAGGGCATCGAGGGTTGGGCCTCGATCCTAGCCCTCGAGCCATACCTTCGATCATGCCATCGAGACTTACCTTCGATTGTGACTTCGATCACAGGCTTGAGCTTGGACCTCGTTCATGGCCTCGATCAGGGTATCGAGGTTGGGCCTTCGATCATAGCCTCAATCATAGCATCGAGCTTGAGCCTTCGATCAGGGCATCAAGCATGGGTCTCGATCCTAGACCTCGAGCCTTATCTTCGATCATGCCCTCGAGCCTTGCCTTCGATCGAGGCTTCTATACTGAGCCTCGTCCCTGGCTTCGACTCAGGCCTCGATCGTGGGATCGATATCTGGGGCTCGATCTGAGGCTCGATATCTGGGGCTCGATCTGAGGCTCGATATCTGGGGCTCGATCTGAGGCTCGATATTTGGAGCTCGATCTGAGGCTCGATATCTTGAGCTCGATCTGAGGCTCGATCATAGCCCAGAATATGCAGCAGAAAAGAAAATTGCAGCAGCTTTTTAAGTCCAACTTTTGATCCGTTAACCATCCGAAACTCACCCGAGGCCCTCGGGACCTCAACCAAATATACCAACAAGTCCTAAAACATCATACGAACTTAGTCAAACCTCTAAATCACATCAAACAATGCTAAAACCATGAATCATACCCCAATTCAAGCTTAATGAAACTAACAGTTTTCAACTTCTACGTTCAATGTCGGAACCTATCAAATCAACTTCGATTGACCTCAAATTTTTCACACAAGTCATAAATTACATAACGGAGCTATGAAAATTTTCAGAACTGGATTCCGACTCCGGTATCAAAAAGTCAATCCCCCGATCAAACTTTCAAACTTTAAATTCCTATTTTAGCCATTTCAAGCCTAATTTCACTACGGACTTCCAAATAAAATTCCGATCATGCTCCTAAGTCCAAAATCACCATACGGAGCTGTTGGAATCATCAAAATTCTATTCCGGGGTCGTTTTCTTAAAATGTTGACCGAAGTCAAACTTAGCACTTTAAGGCCAACTTAAGGAACCAAGTATTCCGGTTTCACCTCAAACACTTCCAAATCCCGAACCAACCATCCCCGCAAGTCATAAATCATTACAAGCACCTACGGAAAGTTTTATTTTAGGGAACGGGGTTCTAAAAGCTAAAATGACCGATTGGGTCATTACATTAACCATATTACTATAGCACGAGTAATATGGAATACTATATGGTTAACCAATAGGTACCAGTAACATTATAATTATGTAATAATATTATATAGCTATAATAAGATTACTAGATAACATTACTAGATAAAACTATATGTGTGATGACCCAAAATGTCATCTTTAAATTTAATAAGTAATTCCGTGTTCTAAGACTTCGAAAAGCACCGTTTATCATTCCTCGACTTGCGTGTGCAGTCCGTAAAATTTTCCTGAAAGTTTTTATGTGAAAAATGGATTAAAATGTGAAATAGAGCCTTAAAACTCAACTGAGTTGACTTTGGTCAATATTTTGAGCAAATGGATTCGGATCAGTGTTTTGACAGCTCCAGTAGCTCCATATCGTGATTTGGGACTTGGGCGTATGCCCGGAATTTAATTTGGAGGTTCCTATCTCAAGTTATGACCATTTAACGGAAACTAGTAATTTAAAGGCTAAAAATTTCCAAGTTGGACCACGGGGTTGACTTTTTGATATCGGCGTCGGAATCCGATTCTGGAAATTGGAATAGCTCCGTTATGTCATATATGACTCGTGTGCCAAATTTAAAGTCATTCCGGATTCATTTAACATGTTTTGGCACAAGATTTGTAAATTGAAAAGTTTTGAAACTCAAAAGTCCGAATCAAGGTGTGAATTGTAATTTCAGCGTTGTTTGACGTGATATGAGACCCCGAGTAAGTCTGTATAATGTTTGAGGACTTGTTGGTATATTTGGTTGAGATCCCAAGGGTCTCGGGTAGATTTCGGGTGGTCAACGGAATTTAATTTTGGCATTTCAAGAACGTTCGACGTCGTTTCTTCAAGAATAAGTGGTATCCCATTAATCAAAGGAATTCCAAATTCAGTTTTTATGGAAGCATTAGATCCGTATTGAAATTTTGGAGCCATAGCAAAAAGAATCATCGAATTCGGACATCGTATGAGTGAGTTATGCCCATTTTCGTGTCGGGAAGGAATTTTCGTAGCCGCCAGCGCCCAGGGTAGCGTGGGGCGCTAGCCCTGGCGCTGGGAATTATTGGTGTACTAGAAAGTGCGCCACAGGAAGCGCCCCACGCTGCCTGTGGCGCTCGAAAACGCCAGAAACCCCATAAAACGGGGAGTTTAGCCATTTTACTCATTTTTGAGTTTGGGGAGCTCGATTTAGGTGATTTTTGGGCGATTTTCACTGGGGAAAATTGGGGTAAGTGTTCCTTATCCTATATTGATTATATTTCATGATTCCATACTCATTTACATCATGAATCCATGAATTTATGGAAGAAAAATCAGATTTTTACAAAATCTTTCAAAAATGTAAAATGAAGATTCGAAGGTCAATCCGATGTCGGAATTTGATAATTTTTGTATGGTTGGACTCGTCTCCGAATGGGTGTTTGGATTTCGTAAGTTTTTTTGAGATTTGAGATGTGGGCCCTACTATCAATTTTTAAAGTGAATTTCGGATTTTTATCTGGAAAATTAGTAAATTCATATGGAATTAATTCCTACGATTTGTATTGAGTATATCGAATTATTAGTGAATAGATTTGAAGCTTTTGGAGATAAATTTAAAAGGAAAAGCTGTGGTCGAGTAATTTATTGGAATTTGCATAGCGAGGTAAGTGTCGTGTTTAACCTTGACTTGAGGGAATAGAACCCTTAAATTATTTGTTATGTGAAATGCATGTGAACGACGTATAGGCGAGGTGACGAGTGTCTATACGTCATCAAATTAATTATTTGCATAATTATTTGAAAATCATAAATTGTTCCAAGATACGAATTAATTGTTATAATAATTATTTCTTTCCTATTCCTTGACAAATATTAATTCTTGAATTCCTGCAATAATTGTTACATGCTATTTGATTTATGTGTATTAATTGCTACTTGACATTTAGCATATTAAATATTAAATTGTGTATTTTCTCCCTGATTTTCATAATAAATTGCTAATTGTCATTGCTTGTTTCATAATTAAATCATAACTATTGAATGCTTGTTGTTTCAAAATTTTATATTAATTGTTGTATTTATTGGGGCAATTTATTCTATAAGAGTTGGTAAATGAATATATTGGAGGATCGGGTTGCACGCCGCAACAGACTTGTTTAAAAGTCCATATTGGAGGATCGGGTTGCACGCCGCAACAGACTTATTAAAAAGTTAATATTGGAGGATCGGGTTGCACGCTGCAATAAACTTATTGAAAAGTCAATATTGGGGGATCGGATTGCACGCCGCAACAGACTTATTTAAAAGTCTATATATATACTTGATTGAAATATATATATGACATACTTGATTAAAAGGAAAATATTGGGAGAGCGGGTTGCACGCTGCAACATAATTGAATGTGAATATATTGTGAGAGCGGGTTGCACGCTGCAACAGAATTTATGGAAATGATAATTGGTTATAACTGCTGAGTTGGCTTCAACCATTATAAATGAGTTACCTAATTTATTTCTATTATTGATGTTGTTACTAATATTGCGTACAGGTTAATGTAAGTGAACCGCCTTAGCCTCGTCACTACTTCGTCGAGGTTAGGCTCAGCACTTACCAGTACATGGGGTCGGTTGTACTGATACTACACTCTGCACTTCTTGTGCAGATTTCGGAGTTGGTCCCAGCGGCGTACCATAGACTTGCTCGGATTTCAGCTACTCAGAGGAGACTTGAGGTATAACTGCACGGCGTTCGCAGTTCTGAAGTCCCCGTCTACTGTACCTTAGCTGTGTGTTTCTTTCCAGACAGCTTTATCTTATTCAGACCTTTATTTTTATTATTCTAGAAGCTCGTGCACTTGTGACACCAATTCTGGGATGGTATTTAGACACCGTTGTTTTTATGGATTATTCACTATATTTCAGACCTTACTTCCGCATTTGTTTCTTTATTATTAATAAATTTAAAAATTGTTTTAAAATAGATAATATTATTTTAATATTGGCTTACCTAGCAAGTGAAATGTTAGGCGCCATCACGGTCCGAAGGTGGGAAATTTGGGTCGTGACAGTTGGTATCAAAGCACTAGGTTACATAGGTCTCACGAGCCACGAGCAAGCTTAGTAGAGTTTGAAGGATCGGTACGGAGACGTCTGTACTTATCTCTCAAAGGCTATGAAGTTTAGGAACAATATCACTTCTTTCTTATTCTGTCGTGCGATTTTGTTCTATCATCGATGATTGAACCATTCTACTCTTATTCACTCGCAGATGGTGAGAACGCATAATACCTCTACCGTTGGACAGGGACCAGAACCCCTGGTGGCAACTATGGCCAGGGGTAGAGGTCGAGGCCGAGGTCGTGCTAGAGGCCGAGGCAGAAGCCGAGGTAGAGCTCAGTCCAGAGCTCGAGCAACTGCACCTATTGAAGAACCTCAGGTAGACCTTCAGGAGGAGGTCCCAGTTCAGAATGTACCAATTGGACCAGTTCAGGTCCCGGAAGGATTCATAGCCACTCCAGTGCTTCAGGATGCTCTAGTTCGATTGGTGAGTCTTATGGAGGGTGTGGCTCAGAATGGTACATTTCTAGTGGCACCAGCCATCTCACAGGCTGGGGGAGGAGCACAAACTCCCACTACTCCCGCCCCGGAGCAGATGGCTCCCCAGAATCAGGCTCCAGCAGCCCCGCCAGTTGGGGTAGTTTAGCCAGTTATTGCGGCACAGACCGGTGATAGGCCCGCCATGTCTTTTGAGGCCTTATTGAGACTGGATAAGTTTACTAAGTTCTTTCCAGTTCACTTCAGTGGTACACCTTCTGAGGACCCACAGGATTATCTTGAACGCTGCCACGAGGTGCTGCGAAATATGGGTATAGTTAAGACCAATGGAGTTGATTTTGCCGTATTCCAGATGACGGGTTCCGCCAAGAGGTGGTGGAGAGATTATACATTGACCCGACCAGTCGGATCACCTACACTTACCTGGGAGCAGTTCTCTCAGCTATTTCTGGAGAAGTTCCTCCCTATCACACTGAGAGAGGAATTTCGCAAGCAATTTGAGCGTCTACAGCAGGGCAGTATGACTGTTACTCAATATGAGTCCCGTTTTTTGGATTTGGCCCGTCATGCTCTCCTTTTACTACCTACGGAGGGAGAGAGAGTGAGGAGGTTCATTGAGGGACTCACTCACCCTATCAGACTTCAGATGGCCAAGGAGACCGGAAGTGAGATTTCTTTTCACGCGGCTGCTAATGTCGCAAGGAGGATCGAGATGGTCCTTGCACAGGAAAGAGGGCAGAGGTCCGATAAGAGGCCTCGTCAGTTTGGTGGTTACAGTGGTGCCTCTTCTGGAGGTAGGGGTAATTTTGGTAGGGGTCATCCTCCCAGACCGTTTCATTCAGCTCTCAATGTATCTCCCGGTGCTTCAGGGAGTAATGGTCCTATTATGCCTTACTCTGGGCAGCCAGTATTCAGTGCACATTCAACTCCTATCAGTGCACCACCACTCAAGAGTTACTACAGTGGTTATCCGCCCCATCTGGGTCAGCTTCAGCTTCAGCAGCCACGACATCAGGATGGGTGTTATGAGTGTGGGAACATTGGTCACATTAGGAGGTATTGCCCTAGATTGGTGAGTAATAGATCTTGGCAAGATTCTCGTGCCATTATACCGGCACCGGTTGCTTCACCGCCTGCTCAGCCATCTAGAGGTAGGGGTCAGACAGTTAGAGGTGGAGGTCATGCTATTAGAGGTGGAGGTCAGTCCATTAGAGGTGGAGGTCAGACCGTTAGAGGTAGAGGCCAGCTAGTTAGAGGCCGTCCCAGAGATGCAGTTCAGAGTGGTGGGGCCCAGCCCCGATTTTATGCTTTTCCAGCTAGGCCTGAGGCCGAGTCATCTGATGCTGTGATCACAGGTATTATTCCAGTTTGGCATAGAGATGCTTCAGTTTTATTTGATCCAGGATCTACTTATTCCTATGTGTCCTCCTATTTTGCTTCATATTTGGTTGTGCCTTGTGATTCTCTGAGTGCTTCTGTGTGTGTATCTACACTGGTGGGAGACTCTGTGGTAGTAAATCATGTCTACCATTCGTGTGTGGTTACTATTGGTAATCTTGAAACTAGTGTGGATCTTCTACTTCTTGATATGGTAGATTTTGATGTCATCTTGGGTATGGATTGGCTGTCTCCTTATCATGCTATATTGGACTGTCATGCCAAGACAGTGACCCTAGCTATGCCGGGGTTACCTCGATTAGAGTGGAAAGGAACTCCTGGCCATTCTACCAGCAGGGTTATTTCTTATATGAAAGCTCGGCGTATGGTAGAGAAAGGGTGTCTAGCCTATTTGGCTTATATTCGCGATCCAAGTGCGGATGTCCCTTCTATGGACTCAGTACCAGTTGTTCGTGAATTTTCGAAAGTATTTCCTGCAGATCTGCCGGGGATGCCACCCGATAGAGATATTGACTTCTGTATTGATTTGGCTCCGGGCACTCAGCCCATTTCTATTCCACCATACCGTATGGCCCCGCCAGAGTTGAAAGAATTGAAAGAGCAGTTACAAGCCTTGCTTGATCAGGGATTCATTAGACCCAGTGTCTCGCCCTGGGGTGCACCAGTATTATTTGTAAAGAAAAAAGATGGCTTGATGCGGATGTGTATAGATTATCGGCAGTTGAACAAGGCCACTATCAAAAACAAATATCCGCTGCCAAGAATTGATGACTTATTTGATCAGCTTCAGGGTGCCAAGGTATTTTCGAAAATTGATTTGAGATCTGGTTACCATCAGTTGAAGATTAGGGCATCTGATGTCCCTAAGACAGCTTTTCGGACTCGGTATGGGCATTACGAGTTCCTAGTGATGTCATTTGGGTTGACAAATGCTCCAGCAACATTTATGGATTTGATGAATCGGGTGTTCAAGCCTTATTTGGATTCTTTTGTGGTTGTATTCATTGATGATATCTTGATTTACTCCAGCAGTCGAGAGGAGCATGAGTGGCATCTTCGAAGTGTGCTTCACACCTTGAAGAATAATCAGTTATATGCCAAATTTTCAAAATGTGAGTTTTGGTTAGACTCAGTTGCCTTTTTGGGACATGTTGTATCGACAGAAGGCATAAAGGTGGATCCTAAGAAGATTGAGGCTATTCAGAATTGGCCTAGACCTGCTTCGGTTACAGAGATCCGGAGTTTCCTAGGTTTGGCAGGTTATTATCGTCGGTTCGTGGAAGGGTTTTCATCTATAGCAAGCACCTTGACCAGACTAAACCCAGAAGGGTGTTCCATTCAGATGGTCAGACGAGTGTGAGTTGAGCTTTCAGAAGCTCAAGACCGCCTTGACTACGGCGCCAGTATTGGTATTACCCACTGGTTCAGGATCATATACGGTATATTATGACGCATCTCACATTGGGCTTGGTGCAGTATTAATGCAAGATGGCAAGGTAATTGCATATGCGTCGCGGCAGTTGAAAGTTCACGAGAAGAATTATCCTGTTCATGACTTAGAATTGGCAGCCATTGTTTATGCGTTGAAACTTTGGAGGCATTACCTCTACGGTGTCTCGTGTGAGGTATTTACTGATCATCGCAGCCTTCAGTACCTGTTCAAACAAAAGGATCTTAATTTGAGGCAAAGAAGATGGATGGAGTTGTTGAAATACTATGATATCACCATTTTGTATCACCCCGGAAAGGCCAATGTGGTGGCCGATGCTTTGAGTAGAAAGGCTGTGAGTATGGGCAGTCTTGCGTATATTCCGGTTGGTGAGAGGCCATTAGCTGCAGTTGTTCAAACTTTGGCTAATCAGTTCGTAAGGTTAGATGTTTCAGAACCCAGTCGGGTTCTAGCTTGTACAGTCGCTCGATCTTCTATATATGAGCGCATCAGAGAGAGGCAGTATGATGATCCTCACTTACTTGTCCTTAAGGACACGGTGTGGCACGGTGATGCCAAACGGGTTGCTGTGGGGGAAGATGGAATTCTGCGAATGCAGGGCCATATTTGTGTTCCTAATGTGGATGGGCTTCATGAATTAATTCTTGAAGAGGCACACAGTTCCAGGTATTCTATTCATTCAGGTACCGCAAAAATGTATCAAGATTTGCGGCAACATTATTGGTGGAGGAGAATGAAAAAGGATATAGTTGCATATGTAACTCGGTGTCTGAATTGTCAGCAAGTTAAGTACGAGCATCAGAGACCTGGTGGTTTGTTTCAGAAGTTAGAAATTCCTGAGTGGAAGTGGGAGCGTATCACAATGGATTTTGTTGTTGGGCTCCCACGGACTCAGAGAAAATTTGACGCAGTTTGGGTCATTGTGGACAGGTTGACCAAGTCAGCCCATTTCATTCCAGTGGCAGTTACCTATTCTTCAGAGAGGTTAGCTGAAATTTACATTGGTGAGATTGTCCGCCTTCACGGTGTGCCCGTGTCTATTATTTTAGATTGAGGTACGCAGTTTACCTCACATATTTGGAGGGCTGTACAGCGTGAGTTAGGCATGCGGGTGGAGTTGAGTACAGCATTTCATCCACAGACAGATGGACAGTCAGAGCGCACTATTCAGATATTGGAAGATATGCTTCGCGCTTGTGTTATAGACTTTGGAGGTTCTTGGGATCATTTCTTGCCACTTGCGGAGTTTGCTTATAATAACAGCTACCAGTCGAGCATTCAGATGGCTCCATATGAGGCATTATACGGAAGGCGATGCCGATCGCCAATTGGTTGGTTTGAACCGGGAGAGGCTCGGTTATTGGGTACCGATTTGGTACAGGATGCCTTGGATAAGGTCAAGATTATTCAGGATTGACTTCGCACAACTCAGTCTAGGCAAAAGAGTTATGCCGACCGTAAAGTTTGTGATATTGCATTCATGGTTGGAGAACGAATATTGCTTCGGGTTTCACCTATGAAAGGTGTAATGAGGTTCGGAAAGAAGGGCAAGTTGAGCCCTAGGTATATCGGACCCTTTGAAATTCTTGAAAAGGTGGGTGAAGTAGCCTACAGGCTTGCATTACCACCTAGTTTATCAGCGGTTCATCCGGTGTTCCATGTGTCTATGCTCTGAAAATATCATGGTGATCCGTCCCATGTGTTAGATTTCAGCTCAGTCCAATTGGACAAAGATTTGACTTACGAGGAAGAGCCGATGGCTATTCTAGCCCGGCAGGCCCGGTAGTTGAGGTTTAAGAGTTATCCTTCAGTTCAAGTGCAATGGAGAGGTCATCTGGTAGAGGCATCTACCTGGGAGTCCGATTCGGACATGCTGAGTAAATATCAACACCTTTTCTCCAACTCAGGTACATTTTCTAACTCCGTTCGAGGACGAACGTTTGTTTTAGAGGTAGAGAATGTGATGACCCAAAATGTCATCTTTAAATTTAATAAGTAATTCCGTGTTCTAAGACTTCAAAAAGCACCGTTTATCATTTCTCGACTTGCGTGTGCAGTCCGTAAAATTTTCCTGAAAGTTTTTATGTGAAAAATGGATTAAAATGTGAAATAGAGCCTTAAAACTCAACTGAGTTGACTTTGGTCAACATTTTGAGCAAATGGACTCGGATCAGTGTTTTGACAGCTCCAGTAGTTCCGTATCATGATTTGGGACTTGGGCGTATGTCCGAAATTTAATTTGGAGGTCCCTATCTCAAGTTATGACCATTTAACGGAAACTAGTAATTTAAAGGCTAAAGATTTTCAAGTTTGACCACGGGGTTGACTTTTTGATATCGGGGTCGGAATCCGATTCTGGAAATTAGAATAGCTCCGTTATGTCATATATGACTCGTGTGCCAAATTTAAAGTCATTCCGGATTCATTTAACATGTTTTGGCACAAGATTTGTAAATTGAAAAGTTTTGAAACTCAAAAGTCCGAATCGAGGTGTGAATTATAATTTTAGCATCGTTTGACGTGATATGAGACCCCGAGTAAGTCCGTATAATGTTTTAGGACTTGTTGGTATATTTGGTTGAGATCCCGAGGGTTTCGGGTAGATTTCGGGTGGTCAACGGAATTTAATTTTGGCATTTCAAGAACGTTCGACGTCGTTTCTTCAAGAATAAGTGGTATCTCATTAAGAAAAGGAATTCCAAATTCTGTTTTTATGGAAGCATTAGATCTGTATTGAAATTTTGGAGCCATAGCAAAAAGAATCATCGAATTCGGACATCGTATGAGTGAGTTATGCCCATTTTCGTGTCGGGAAGGATTTTTCATAGCCGCCAGCGCCCAGGGTAGCGTGGGGCGCTAGCCCTGGCGCTGGGAATTATTGGTGTACTGGAAATTGCGCCACAGGCAGCGCCCCACGCTACCTGTGGCGCTCGAAAACGCCAGAAACCCCATAAAACGGGGAGTTTAGCCATTTTACTCATTTTTGAGTTTGGGGAGCTCGATTTAGGCGATTTTTGGGCGATTTTCACGGGGAAAAATTGGGGTAAGTGTTCATTATCCTATATTGATTATATTTCAGGATTCCATACTCATTTACATCATGAATCCATGAATTTATGGAAGAAAAATCAGATTTTTACAAAACCTTCCAAAAATGTAAAATGAAGATTCGAAGGTCAATCCGATGTCGGAATTTGATAATTTTTATATGGTTGGACTCTTCTCGGAATGGGTGTTTGGATTTCATAAGTTTTTCCGAGATTTGAGATGTGGGCCCCACTGTCATTTTTTAAAGTGAATTTCGAATTTTTATCCGGAAAATTAGTAAATTCATATGGAATTAATTCCTACGATTTGTATTGAGTATATCGAATTATTTGTGAATAGATTTGAAGCTTTTGGAGACAAATTTAAAAGGAAAAGCTGTGGTCGAGTAATTTATTGGAATTTGCATAGCGAGGTAAGTGTCGTGTTTAACCTTGACTTGAGGGAATAGAACCCTTAAATTATTTGTTATGTGAAATGCATGTGAACGACGTATAGGCGAGGTGACGAGTGTCTATACGTCATCAAATTAATTATTTGCATAATTATTTGAAAATCATAAATTGTTCCAAGATACGAATTAATTGTTATAATAATTATTTCTTTCCTATTCCTTGACAAATATTAATTCTTGAATTCCTGCAATAATTGTTACATGCTATTTGATTTATGTGTATTAATTGCTACTTGACATTTAGCATATTAAATATTAAACTGTGTATTTTCTCCCCGATTTTCATAATAAATTGCTAATTGTCATTGCTTGTTTCATAATTAAATCATAACTATTGAATGCTTGTTGTTTCAAAATTTTATATTAATTGTTGTATTTATTGGGGCAATTTATTCTATAAGAATTGGTAAATGAATATATTGGAGGATCGGGTTGCACGCCGCAACAGACTTGTTTAGAAGTCCATATTGGAGGATCGGGTTGCACGCCGCAACAGACTTGTTTAAAAGTCCATATTGGAGGATCGGGTTGCACGCCGCAACAGACTTGTTAAAAAGTTAATATTGGAGGATCGGGTTGCACGCCGCAATAAACTTATTGAAAAGTCAATATTGGGGGATCGGATTGCACGCCGCAACAGACTTATTTAAAAGTCTATATATATACTTGATTGAAATAAATATATGACATACTTGATTAAAAGGAAAATATTGGGAGAGCGGGTTGCACGCTGCAACATAATTGAATGTGAATATATTGTGAGAGCGGGTTGCACACTATAACAGAATTTATGGAAATGATAATTGGTTATAACTGCTGAGTTGGCTTCAACCATTATAAATGAGTTACCTAATTTATTTCTATTATTGATGTTGTTACTAATATTGCGTACAGGTTAATGTAAGTGAACCGCCTTAGCCTCGTCACTACTTCATCGAGGTTAGGCTCAGCACTTACCAGTACATGGGGTCGGTTGTACTGATACTACATTCTGCACTTCTTGTGCATATTTCGGAGTTGGTCCCAGCGGCGTACCATAGACTTGCTCGGATTTCAGCTACTCAGAGGAGACTTGAGGTATAACTGCACGGCGTTCGCAGTTCTGAAGTCCCTGTCTACTGTACCTTAGCTGTGTGTTTATTTTCAGACAACTTTATTTTTTTTAGACCTTTATTTTTATTATTCTAGAAGCTCGTGCACTTGTGACACCAATTCTGGGATGGTATTTAGACGCCGTTATTTTTATGGATTATTCACTATATTTCAGACCTTACTTCCGCATTTGTTTCTTTATTATTAATAAATTTAAAAATTATTTTAAAATAGATAATATTATTTTAACGTTGGCTTGCCTAGCAAGTGAAATGTTAGGCGCCATCACGGTCCGAAGTTGGAAAATTCGTGTCGTGACAATACGATGATATTATACCATCGTTCCTACGAGTATATGTATGATTACCTATTATATAATACATTAGTAATTTATAAACTGTATTAAATGAAATTTAATAGTTAGTATAATTTACCAACTAATATTAAATAGTTATATATATTATCCTATCCCAATACATCATATTATGATATAATTAGTGTATAAATTACACTAACTAACTAATAATATTATACTAGGTATTGGCTAGATAGGGTTAGCCATATAAATGACATATTAGTGATTATTAATACTTTATAATATTGGTATTATGTATCATTTATGTAATTATACATTAGTGTTATAACTATGTATATTAGTTAACATAATCTAATAAATCATATATTGTATGATTAACTATGATATAATATTTTATAATATTATTTCCTAATATTACCAATATATGTACATAATTACAACATTACAATGTATAATATGTTAATCATAAGTATAATAACCATATATCATTACCTATAATATAATTAATACTAATATTTATATGTACACAATGGATACATATAACCTACTAATCGAGCATTCATTTATGAACCTTAAATATTATGTTAATCCATAATAAAGTACTATAGGTTATGTTAAAATATATAAGAGACTATAATATGATAGCATTTGGTCCAATATGGTTAAGACTAGATAACTAGTATATATCGTTAGGATATATAAATACTCATTAATTATTTGTATGGGTATCTATTTAAATTTAATAGTTAAGTCTATATATATATATACGTATTAATGATCATAACCTATAGTTATATTCATAAATTGACTAGTGTAAATATTAAACTATGTATTGGTTACATAATTGTGTTCATCATATGCAATATAATGGATAATTATATATAACCTATATATTAAATACTTGGGTTAATGATATAGTCTAATGGTTAATCTATATACCCCATATTTGGTAACTATGTTACTAAGATATATTATAAGATGATATATACTAGTTATTATATATGACTTATGTGTATTTAAAATATAACAATATTTGTAACCTAATATTAAACAAAGTAGATTATATATATCATGAACCTTATGGTAATATCCAAATATTATAATCTATAGTATGTAATTATTTAATATGATTATGCAAATTATCTATTGAGTATCATGTAATAATACGTATGTTAAGTTTAATATAATGTGATATAGATAATTAATCATATAATTAATATCGATAATTATATTGTGAATTAATGAGTATATAATTACTATATTGGTAATTATTACCTATATTATAGTTAATAATTATCATAGTTAATTAATGCATATAATTATCCATAGTAATATATTTTAAGCATATGATAATAGTATTGGTATATGTAATAACTACTAATATCATATAACTAAATATGCTATCACCATATAACATATAACTAATAATAACTATTAATGATATTAATATACTAATATATTACCTATCCATATGTAATATACTAATTATCCTCATATATTATGATCATTGTTACATATAGTATAAATCAAATTATAACAATATTATGGGTTATTATAATCTATAGTAATTGGTATACTATTACTATAATATGTATCATAGTATGATATATACTGATATATATATATATAATACATATTGTATAACGGTATACAAATTATAATTATAGTGAATAATTATATACATATTATAAAATTACTTGTGTTGATTTATACCTTAATATGTAACACATAATATTACATATTAATATCGTTATAATAAAGATCACTATTAAATTATAATATCAGTCATATAGTAACAATATTTATGACTGATATAATATACTTGATTAAATATCCTATAGTAACATATAATAAATACCTGTTGCTCTTCCTGATTATATAGCATATTGATATTATAGTTGATATATGACAATACCATATTGTAATTAATTATCCCTTACGTCATATATTATACTTAGTCATATTATGTATTATGACTAACAAGTGTCACATGTAATAATAGTATATTATTAGATAGTATATATAAATATATTAGTACAATGTACGGATAAGTGATCATTAGTATTGGTTGGTATATTAGTATATGATATAATAAATTATAGTATATTGGATTATATACGTAGGTTATGTATTAACCATATTATTATGGTATATAATATATTACATATAATTAATATGAACAGTTATGATATTATATTATGGTTAATCATATAACATAACATAGTTAAGTAATAAAATTATACTATAATATTATCCATAGTGATGTATTTAGACTAATTAGTATTAAGATTATAAGTAATAATATAAATGTTTTATGTATAATAATAAGTTAATATTATCATAATTACATAATATGATTACGTAACCTAATTGTTCATATTAATATAGTGATATAATAATTTATATATACTATATATGATATATTATGTAATAGTTTTATATTGATAATTATTAATAACTATGTATATTGATTATATCTTTATAAATATATTATGTATTTATAAATTACATAATATAAAATAGGTACAATAATATAATTAAGCATTATAATTGGGTTACATAATATATCCATATATTATACTATAGGTAAATATGTGTAATATCATATTTAATAATATTAACATATCATATTGATAACCTATATAGTTTATCATAATATGTATATAACCATAGGTAATTATCTTAGATAAGAATGAATATATACGACATGGTAACCTTAATTACTATATTGGTATATGGTATCATGTATATATAACTAATTGATAGTTTATACGTACATAATAATAGGTATACCTCAAGTTATAGATATATATGTTACTATATGACCAATACCACTGATTATTAGTAAGAATTTATAAATACTTAACATAGTTATATATCACACTAACCAGATCATACGAGTATTCATTATTTGACCAATTGTACTATATTTAACATAGTTATATATAATAACATATTATCATAGTTATTATAACGTATATCTATAATGTAATGGTAAGTAACCTATAATAATATTATTTATCATATAATATTAATATATATTATACTATGGCATAATCATAATGTCTATATCTAGTTAAAATTACATTTTAACTATGTAATTATTAACAATTACATATACTAGTTTGTAATATATCTGACCTATTAATTATATAGTATTATATACTATAAGGTACTAATAGTACAATAATTTAATAGTAAATATTATTATAATTTCCATATAACCCAAGATATTATATACAGTTATTAATGTTATAGGTTACATTAATAACTATATAGTAAATATATAATCTATTAAATAGTATGAACTATAATTTATAACTTATCTAACCTATAATGCAATATCTATATTTACTATATAGTTATATATCATGTGATATCTATAGGTATACCATCTATGTAATCATAACTAATATCACCTTTAATTATGGATACATACTTAATTGTAATTAATTAAGTATTGATAATAAAAATAATTAAAAGTATTGTATATTTATAATCATACTAATATCACATATAAGACTTTCATTAATATATGATAATATATTGTATAATATATAACATGATATGTTATTATATATAATTGATAGCATAATATGTAATAATAACAGGTAACCAATTATATAATGAGATAATATAGATAATTATCATAATGCTACTATCATATCATGTAATATCTTAGTTATTATGCTATTATAATACGTATAATAATTACCTATGTATATAGTTATATCAATAGGTATAATTTGATATCATATATCTATAAACCCATAACTGTTATTTAATTATAGAAATACTATATAACGTATATAGTATTGGTAAATTAGTTATTATCTTATTAATATACATTATACCTATAGTCTAAATAAGTATAATACCTATTATATTATTATACACTATATACAATATTATTATATGTATCTATTAACCTAATGGTAATAAATATTTACAATGTTAGTTTATGAACATTATAGTATAATTATAGATTATGCATAACAGGTTATTACGTATGTGTATATTGTTCATCATATTTCGTAATATATCATATTATAGTTCCTGATATTAACTGGAATATAATTATTGATATAAGTTATGATTTCATATTCGTGACTATAATGTACCTAGTATATATATCAGTATATAGATATTGAAAGTTACCAAATATGGGGTATATAGTTTAACCATTATACTATATCAATCATACTCTAATTATACTATATGCATATTATTTAAGATAGTTATAATGACCATATGCATATAGTATGAATTACATACATATCAACCCAAATTAATATTAACTGATAATTATGTATATAACTAATATAGTGATATCTTATATATGTTATAGTACCATAGATAAATTATGGTATCATGTAATTATGTACACTATACCCATGGTAATATCATAATTAATTAATGGTATAAGTCATTAATTAATATAAAATAGTATATAATAGGATATTATTTAATCTTGGACACATAATATACGGCATAATTATACCCCTATCATACTTTACATATATTGTATTATATACACTATGGTCAGTAAATTATGTGTATAACTATGATAGAATTACATATCATTTATACCACTATAACTTTAGCATATATGTTACTATTAAGATATTTACCTCATACTATTGATATAGTGATATAGGTATCTATCATATATTGTATTACTAAACCATATGGTATCATATGCAATTTGTATTATAATTATCTATCACGTAATATTAGGTACATTAGATATACTATATATATGAATAATAGTTTCCTACAATTATCCATAGTATAATTATGGATAGACTATTATAGATTATGCATATTAAGGTTATACTATGGTTTATTTTGTTCATCATAGATACTCTAATTAGGTTAATGAATAATATTATAGCAATATACTATTTACATTATAATTTAGTAATATAATAGATAATACCTATGTAATCATACGTGATTAATGTTCATAATATATCCCGATATTATTACTATAGTGATTATATATTAGTTAAGTATATTAGTAAAATATCACTAATTATAATTTATAATGTAATATATTAAATTATGGTGTTAAAACATTATTTAATATCATGAATATAATTAGTAAAATAATTATATGATAAGAATATATTGGTTAACCTAACATGTATCATAAGTTAATGTGGTAACCATATGATCATTTAAATAATACTATCTTAGTTAACATATATGGTTAACCTTACTATTATATGGTACATAATTTATCAATGATTAATATATAATATACACATATGAATATATTAATCATTTAGTGATATATGATTACAATAGTTTATATATCCAATTGAGGATATATTAATTACTATGGGTATATTATATAATTTAACACTGATTTATATATAGATATATGATAACATATCTTTCAAATATCATAAGTATTTGTAAACAGTACACTATATCATACTTATGCATAGGTAAATTATACACTATGTAACATGATAGGTTATCTGAGGATATAATACATAATAATATTTTATTTATCATATTACTATCATATTTAACTATAAGTACCCATGTATCATAAGTATACTTATATAGAGTATAATATGGTAACCTATATAATTATTGATATAGATGATACCCATAAGTTAATATAATTTACACTAATAATCATGATATATTTATAACATGTAGTATATTAGATACATAAGATAATATCTATAAGTAAACCTAAATACATTTAATAGTTAATCTAACCTATTTAATACTATTGTAAAGTATTAAATAATAGTATGATACACAGGTATAATCAATTACATATAATTTATAATATTATAGGTTAGATAAGTTATAATATTATTATATTATAGGTAATAATACCTAGATATCTGGTATACTATGACATTATAATATCCTATATTATTAAGTAATATATGTAATAATGATTAATATTACCATATATACGTAGGATATCATATTGGTATGATATAATTAATATAGATCATATAATTTAGTGAGTAATTCATATGATAGTAAATATATCTTAGTATAATTATGATAATAAATAACTATCTATATATATAATAACATCATATGATATAAATAATATAATATGATATATAGTTATTTATTGTAATACCTAATAAATAGTTACCAGTTATCTTAGTATAACATAATTATCATATACATTATGATAACTATTATAGTAACCAAATATTATCATATGATAATATCGTATAATATAATATATAACTAATTATAGTAATCATAATCAACGTATACTATAATATGACCAATAGGTATATGTTTAACCTAATAATTATATACTATTAGGTATGAGATATACATAAAATAGTAAATTAATATATTTAATTTATGTAATACTATATCAATAAATACAATTACTATAATAATGTATATATGTATAATAGGATATTAAGAGTATATAATATCTAAAAACCAATAAGTGTAGGAATTGTACCTAATTATATATTAAGTTACCTAATTATATATAAATGATATTATATATACTATCTTAGATCATATAATTTACACATATGTGTATCTATATATAAAGTATCACAATTTTATTGATACCTATGGTATAACCATTGGTGAGTATAAGAGTTATCTTAGGACCATGCTTATACTAATATGCATAGTTGATAAATTATATTACTAATTGGATAATAACTACCTATAAATAATAGGTATAGTTTATTATATGTGTCATTGGTACTTAATTATTGTATATATATGAGAATACATAGGTATATATTATCATATAGTTTTGATTATTATTGTACTATATTTAATGTTATGAAATTATAATGTGATATCATAATAAACTACATATATAATCATATAATATATGTATTGTTATTATAATATGACTAAAGTAATATACCATATAGTAATTATAGTAATACTTGAGATATTAACATTATCACCCAATACTGATTAATGTAACTTATGAACATACTAGTGTATCAATATGAAAAGTCATGATATCATATATGACTATGCAAACCTTTTTAACACTATGTATTAATAACCTTCTCATAAATAGTTATTATACCCAGTAGATAACTAAATTTAGATACTAAATGATATTTAACTTACTAATATATTACTACATAATATCATAATACTTCATAATATAGTATGGTTATGTAATATAGTTATTAATATAATATCATGTTATAATATGATATTGATTGTAAACCATATTATATCTAAGATAATATATCATGAACTATATATGATAGATGTAATATTATACTATAACATATCCTGATAATTTTATCTAAGTTATACTATATTTGAGATTATTATATTTTTCACATATAATACCAGATAACATAATATAATTATTTTACCATACTTAAGGTAAAATAACTATAAGTAATTATACCACTATACCGTAATGGGTTATATACCAATTGATATTGATAACTTAAGGTAAAATAACTATGTGTTATAGGTTATCATAGTTATAATAAGGTTATCACTATTATGAATTTAACATATATGAATATAATCAGTAGTGGCATTATAGGTACCTATAATTATAGTGATTATACAGGTATATATTGGTATATATACCTGTGTCGTATGGTTATTATATAGATGATGGATAGGTTGTAATAGTTACTATAATTATCCAAAATATAAACATATGTTATAAGGTTTATGTGCTTAATACGATTATCATGAATATTTTGATTAAATATAATACTAAGTAAACATTTAATCCAAGATATGTTAATTATATATAATTATACTTATATGTATTATAATTATAGTAGTATATATATACACTAATATATCAAAGTTATTTAATGATCTTAATATGATATAAATAATTTGTGATCATTATATATGTATCTCACTATTGATATACTAATAGTAACATATTTTGTACTAAATGGTTAAATATAAATACTATTATAATATAGTCATTAATCAATATTTATATGTAAATATTTATATTGACAATATCTCATTAAATATAATATGAATATGTATTAACAAATTATTATAATATATTAATATATAATATTTTTAATTAACTTATACCTTAAGTAATTAAGATATATTATCTAATATTATCTATAGGTAGTTATAAGGATATACCTATTTACTTATTAATATGATAGGTACAATATAATGTTAACATACTAATAGTATAAACATAGTGATGTATGCTATTATGATATCCATACATGACCAATATTATGTTATTAATATAATTAAATCTATGGAATCGTTATATTATATTCCTATAATACCATATCATAATATTGACAATATTATTTTATATATATATATATATATATATATATATATATATATATATATATATATATATACGTATATTGATATATAGTTAATAAATAACCTATTATTAACTATAATTAACATATTATAGTTAATATGTAACATAATATAATAGGTTAACTAGGTATAGCATATTGGTATGTTAACATATTTATCCATATTCCATAACTTAGTTAACCAATGTATTTAATCGATATAATATAATTTATTATCATATTATCATATATTATAGTTATTACCTATGATCATATAACTATAATATTAATATAGTTACTCTGTATTAATTATATTATATATGTTAATATATTTTATATATACCTTATAGTCATATAGGTTAATATAATTATTATACATACACTAATATAATAAAATCAATAGTATACCTAATATATGTACAACAAGTTAAACATATTAGATATTAATTATACATGATTATACAATCATTGTACAAAATAAATTAATTTATATACATAACTATCATTATATAATTGATTTAATTTAATAACCATATCTATTAGTTATGTAATATTAGTCTATATATGGTTATATAGAGTATTATATACTATGATTATTACTTATAATAGTTACTATATCATAATAATCATATGATTTCACTACGATAAGTTATGTGAAATCACTATTCGGGTATTTATACCTCACCATACACATATGTTATTATTAATTATTATTGATGAAATATATACATATGTATATTGATCAATTGGACATACGGTTATGATCATCAGTGAATACAATTGTTATATAGGTATACTTATATTATAATGTAATAGTTATAGTTATTATTGGTAACCCCATATAACTAAAATACATTTATCATAGTATTATAAGTAACAAGTACTAACCTTAATATTTTCTTATTGGTGTTAAGTCCTATATTTTATAGGAGTTATGCATATACCACTTGGCACGTATGCGTGCGCACTACCCTTGGCAGAGAGCTATGTTTCTATGAAGAATTATATCTTAGATGGTTACTTAACCTAATAATCCCCCTGCTTAGCCTCAATCTGGTATCTTGTTATATCTTTTCGCAGTCACAATTACTATGCAATCACTTAGTCAATCTGCGTCCAAACTCATTACCCAGACATGAGAATTAAATGTAGGTAATTGATTCATTACTAATATTGACCATAATAATTATCTCATATTTATTACAAATTAGATATGTAATTTTCATATTACTAATAGGTGTTCAGAAGTTATCAATAATGTTTATACTATTGATATATATCTATTATACAATACTATTGATAATAGTTAATATAATGTTATATATCTATATATATAATAGGGTAACTATGTATAATAATTATGATAAGATTATTATGGATAATTTAACTATATTATCCATAAATAAGTAATTATGACAATATGTGTAACACATATGAAACCATATAGTTATACTTAGTAACTTGATAATTATATATGTATTATAGTAATGATTGTTAATACAATATCTTAGTATTGATATTAGTAAATTTAACCTGAGTAATTGTACATAGTATTTTAAGATATATGTATCTTAATATTAGATGATTACCTATATTACCCAAGTATATCACAAGTATAAATATATTATTTAACACTTAATTATATAGTTATCAATTTATAATAAATATGCTGGAGATATCAATCACCTATATTATATTTACATAGGAATCATACCAAGTTATTAATACATATAATCATTTAAACTATTATAAATACATATATATATATATACATATATATATATATATATATATATATATATATGTAAACCAGTTATCATAACTCTATTAAACATATATCTATAAACCCATAACTACAATAAAATATATAATTATACCTGATATTAATATAATACCTAAATATGTATTATATTATAAGGTTATTGGGTATCATATAATATTTACATATTATATCCCGATATTATTACTCTCGAAGTGAATGTACGGATATCATATATAGTCATCTGTGACTATGTGGTATGAATATCCTATGCTTAAACCTTAATAGTCATATGATTGTTTAGTTAGCAGATACTTCTATAATGACATATATACTTAATAATAGTCCAGGCCTAGTATGAAGTAATTATACGTGCATACAACCCAAAATCTACACTAATATTTTGGGTGTGGATAATCTACACGACATTAGTGTAATATTGTTGATATCTTAATATATCAATATACCCTATATTATTAATGATAGTCATATCGGTTATTACGTATGAATTATATATCAGGTATAAACCAAATTTAACTGTAGTGTTTATACTCTATTACACCATTTAAATTAGAGTACCATAGGTCATTACGAATAGGTATATGAATACCATACTTAAACGGTTATTTAACTTCAGCTCACTACTATTAATCTGTCGAGCAGTTAATGTATCACTATTCGGGTAATAACCAATAAACCCTTATGTAATCATAACTATGTATAAACCTCTAATTAGAATTTAATGACTTATCTTTTCAAACACAGTTTCAGTGAGTATATATTAACTATATAGTATTATGATATCATATTAACATAATAATTATGATAATTAGTATAATATAATATGTTTATCATAAATGAGTATATGGTAACCATATCATAATATATAAGATATTATCAATGTATAAGGTATTACATATTAGGTATTACATTACTAATATCATACCTATATGAATATATTAGAGTTATTACTATCTATGTATAAATTACTAATTATAGACAATAATATCATCTATGATATTTTAGTTATCATAGTATGATCAACTCATATAACCCAATGGTGAAGGTTAATTATAGGTTAATATAATACTATATATTTCAATTATAGTATTAAATATATATCATTATAGTATATATTATATAGATATTAACCTGAGTTGATTACATTAAATAATTATATTAATATCATTATAGATACCTTATTACACTATAGTATATTACTTAACCATAATAATTATATCTATTGAGAGGTTTACATATTAACGAATATATACCTCATACTATAATCATATTAGAGTTATTACAAATATTGTGATAGATAATATGGTAATTAACTATGAGATATATTTATCTCTGTTATCTTAGTAGTGATAGACTAAGAGGATTAATGTATGGTATATTACAACATTTCATAGACCTATGCTATTATAGGTTTTAAGAGCTCTAATTCTACAATTAAATTATCCGTACATTCACTTAATATATGATGGTATATTCATACAAGATAGGTATATATAGTCAATAGTATTTCATACTTATATACTATTAAGTATTATTATAATTACCTTATAATTATTATAGTATAAAATAGTATAATTACCGGTATTATTACATAATTACTTAACATAATAGGTATATCTATTGATAACATTTATTATATACTATTACTGGTAATAGTGTATACTTATTATGGATATATAAGTGTATGATATTTATAATAAGCATAAAGATATATATTAGACAATTATGTTATTCATTATACCAATAAATGAGTATATGGTAACCATATTGTATTTATATTGTATACATACTTAAGTCATAGTACAACACCATATATATTATAATATGAAACTATTATAATATATATCACATTATACTCTTGGATAGTAATTATATACTATTTTATACTAAAATAATTAATTATTGATGAATAAATAGTATTTATGGTTATATATGGTTTATTAAATATTAATAATATTATTCACATAGTAATAGGATATCAATTCACTAATACCAGTATATCATAATCTTTATATCATAATGATATATTATAAGTTATAGTAATATTATTATATTTAATAGTTATGGTATAATTACCTATAATATCAACCCAACGTTAATCTTGGTTACAATTTAATAGGTACTTATGTACGATAACGAGTATATATAATTAATGAATCCATTATAATTTAGACTCATCAAGTATAGGTATAGTATGATTAACTATGATAATATACTATTGTATTTAGTTTTCAATTTAATATACTATTGTATTTAATATACTATGATTAGAATACGATTAAATTATATCAATTTTCATATATACTATATATAATATGATCAATATAAGTACCAATATAATATGGTTATATGAATAATATGTTATCTTATTATTCATTATATTAATAATATGATTAATAGTTAATCATACTATTAACTATTAAATACAATGATAGTATAGTATAGTATCATTACTATAAATACAATTAACTATGATAATATTATAGAATGCATATTATAGGTTATATAATTCATAAACTTGTTAATTTATATATGTATAATATCCATACATAATTGATACTACATAGATTTTGGGTATGTGATACTTACGATAATAACTATATGCATATTATCATTAATTATCAATACAAGTATTTATAAATATTACCTATTATATAAATTATATAATATATTAAGATATATAGTTAAATTAATATGTAATATAGGCTAATATTATCATCTTATGGTATACAGTTCTTATGATAAGTAATAACTATCTTAAATATTATTATATCAATCATAACATATATGAAACCAATAGTATATATACTTATAAGAATTAATGTATATTAGTTATTATAATGACCCAATATAATAGATTCCAATATAATGTCATACCATATAATATATGTAAAGAGAATACGGGTATTATGGGTACATATATTATGTAGTATAATATTCACCATACTTAATGCACCTAGTTATTAACGTATATACAATGATAGCATATTAAATCTAATATATCCAATAGGTTAACATATAGATTATTGATAATTACATATTAATAATATGATAACTACTATTAATTAACAGGTCTAGTATATTTACATATTATACCTATATGTATGATATGATAATACTTAAGTTATCAATCATATTATTAAACATATACCTATTGGTCATATTATAGTATACGTTATAATCATAGTTACCATATGTTATATGTAATAACCATTTAAATTATTGATAGTTATTTATTACCTTAGTTATAACATTGATACCTATAATTAACCCATATTAACTATTATGATATACATTAGTTATATAGTATTAATAATCAATTCATTGTTTATTATATTACTATAATACATATTACATGATATATTATGTAATATGTATATACGTTAATATGTGATTATATAATATATCAATAGATATTACTATTGATATTTGTAATATATCTCAATATTGATCCGTACGATTCCAATATATAATGATTATATTGTTATCTTATTTGTATATATGTATGGTAATATACAGTACAAGTGAGGTAATTGATATATTACCATAGTAGTTTACATACCAATATTTATACTAGTATACCATATATATGTAATAATCACAATGATGTTATTATCATTAATTACCTATAAATTAGTATAATATAAGAATATGTAACTAACTTATATAATGGTAGTTAATGAATATTAACTACCATCATACTATAACCTATGAAGATAATCTATGGTACCCATAAATTATAACTATGTAATAAGATATATGGTATCCATAGTAATATCTATTAACTATTCATAATGTACTAGTGACCTATTAATAACATGTTATGTATCATTATATGTTATAATATAGGATACTTAGTTATAGTATATTAGTATCTATATACAATAGCTATTACAGTGATATTATGAAATATAATATTATATTTGATAATATGGAAATTCAATTATTTATGATACTTATAATCATACTAATTTAAGTTTACCAACGTATCATAATAGTATATATATAACTCAGATGATATAATTATGTTATAGCTAAAGTTATATTACTATTGGTAACATAATATACTATGGGTAATATAATATATAATTATAACCAATATTTAACATTATACAACATATATAGTAACTATATGATACCTATATGTTATGATTATAATTAGTTATATATTATGATGTATATCATAATGATATATACTATATCACACAATCTTTTATAGTATAATCACTCATAATAAACATACCCTATATGATCATTAACTAATTAACTAAATAATCATATGATATATTATCATATCATTAAATACTATAATTTGGGTTAAATTATCTATTAAACATAAGTAATGTATTCTTACTTATGTTATCACTAATATAGTTTATAACTATATATTTATAGTAAATTAGTTATTGAACCTATATGTATATATATTATGATATAATATCTAAGTATCAAATCATATGGGTACATAAACATTATAGGCATATTTATTATGTACATATTTATTATAACATGCATATTAGTTTTACTTATGTTTAATAGATAATTTAAATATATACAATTACTAGATAATAATCACATAATGTAAGTTAAATATTATATTATAGTATATGGTAATCATAATGATATAGGTAAGAACATAAGTATATGATATAAAGTATAGTATGATATAATATAATTAGTGATTATTTAATGTTATATAGGTAATTATCAATATTATACCATAACCATGGATAAATAGGTGAATATTATTAGTTATGTTAACTTATATTATGTTAAATATTACTTATAATTATGTAATTCTTAATTAACAATATATGTACTTCCATAAGTGTACTTAATATATACATAATTCAGTTTATTATCTTAATTATGATAACATACATATTCTAATTACTATATATGTGTTAATTATCTATAATAACTATATATATAGTTAATATAACTTGGGTTAACCTATTGTTAATTAAATATTATAGAGATGTATATTACCGGAATATATAGATATATTTATTAATATGTATAAACATATAGTTATAACAGTGGTATGGTTATAATAAATAGTATAAATATTATATTGTTAATATGGTAATACATAATGGTAAATATCCAAAATCTACACTAATATATAATTATGTACCTATATGATGTATTGATATCATAATGTAGAACTTATATTAATCATAATATAGTATGATTATGTTAGATACCTAAATGATTCATATAATGCTATAATTATGATTAATAGCATTATTGATATTAGTATGATATACATATCAATTACATATTATAGTTGTATATACGGTATAGTATTACATATTAATATAAACTATGGTATATTGATATATTAATATAAGTATAGGTATATTAGTTAATTATGATACATATAGTAAAAATAGATATTATGGGTTATAATACCCAATTTAATTAATCTATTAAATATTATATTATAATTCACTATGATATCTTATTAATTACCTAATAATTCATAGTCTATTATTAATATATATCGGTACATATATAGATATAACTATTATTATAATATTTTCATAGTGTATATATTGACCATAATAATTATCTCATATTTACTACAAATTAGATATGTAATTTTCATATTACTAATAGGTGTTCAAAAGTTATCAATCATAGTATTAATAACAATAAATAATTAATTATTGATGAATAAATAGTATTTATGGTTATATATGGTTTATTAAATATTAATAATATTATTCACATAGTAATAGGATAGCAATTCACTAATACCAGTATATCATAATCTTTATATCATAATGATATATTATAAGTTATAGTAATATTATTATATTTAATAGTTATGGTATAATTACCTATAATATCAACCCAACGTTAATCTTGGTTACAATTTAATAGGTACTTATGTACGATAACGAGTATATATAATTAATGAATCCATTATAATTTAGACTCATCAAGTATAGGTATAGTATGATTAACTATGATAATACACTATTGTATTTAGTTTTCAATTTAATATACTATTCTATCACTATACTATTTAATATAGGACTTATGCTATAGTTTATCATAAGGATATATAGGATATATTGATAGATATATATTTATTAATATACTATGTATAATATAGCATAATATGGTTCATATATTATAGGTATATACTATAATATAGATCCCAATGTAATTAGTTAATAACAATTGTATGCAATGATATTGTGTATATAAGATATACCATATGATTATGATACCATATAAGATAATCATTATAATAAATATGCTGGAGATATCAATCACCTATATTATATTTACATAGGTATCATACCAAGTATTAATGTATATGTATAATACTTGGGTGAATTCACATAATATAATTGTGAATAATGATAATATAAACATAATTATCCATATTAAATGTATGCACTAACGGATACATAATATGATATAATATTATTCATTAACCTAATTTGTTATTTAATATATCCAATATAGTATGAATAATATATCATAATTACTAACTTATTTAAATCATTAATAAGCTAATAACCAATGTATACTTATATGTTAGTATACTATATAAAATAATCACCCAAGACAATATAGGTAAATACGTAATCATAGGTGTATATGTAATGAATCCATAATAGTAATAGGGACAAGTCAGATATTGTTGATAATACACTAACATATAATGTACCTAATTGTACATTTCAAGTAGGTAACTATATTAGGTAAATGTAATTAGTTATAAACTGAATATCTACATATCTTGTGATATTAACTATGTAAATATGTTAACTATTAATACCATATGTTAGTGTAAATAATTATAAGTATATTACATATAATTAATATACATGTGGTTTTATTAACTATTAGATATAAAACAATTATGATATACTTACATTTAACTCTAATTCACATAACAATACTATATTACTATATAATGGTATAACTACTTTTGTTACATATAGATATAATTATTAAGATATAGTATACTTATTGACATTATTCATCAAGTGCAACATTCATGCACTTGATGAACAGTGTATTTCAGCCATACTATAGAAATACCTCATACATGATTACTATAATATCAAGTGCTAAGGTATGAAAATTGTTATTATAATAATACCTTTGCTAATATTTCTATAGTAATAATTAACTAATAGGTGAAATATATTAATAGTATATAACAAATATGAAAGATTCACTATTATAGCATAGTAACATATATGCGATATATTAGTAAGTCATAATATTATAATCACTATAATATTATACAATTACAAATATAGAGTAATTAAATGAATTGAATTTAATTATTTGGACTTATATATAGTATCCTATTATTTGTCATATTAATGATAACCAAATTGTCATATAATTGTATAAGTATATGACAATATATAGCCATATAATACCTATAATTATAGTGACATAAATTATGACCTTTACATAATGTATAAACTACATTACAATTATATGTGTTACCTGAATATAACAGGTAGATATACGATAATAATCATAACGTTAACTATTATTATAAGTATACACTTGAATAACATATTATAGTCAGACTATCTTTCATATTGTTAAACTTATACGAAGGGCACATAGGTTGACATATACTAGTAACAAGTGAATAAAGATATGGTTAGAATTATATCAATGTTATCATATATATAGATATATGACAATATTCATATACCAACTTGCTATTTTAACCAAATTAAATAAATAGGTCTATTATTAAGTTAATAGATAACAAAGTATATCATATGGTCATACTATAAATGACAACTATCTACATAATAATTTAGATAGTTAATAATATATATGATAGTAACTATGGTTATAATTGATACTTTCAATTATATTGAGCACTAGTTATAATACTTAACTAATTATAGGTTATAAACTATCATAGAATATGATAAGGTTATAAGTACATATGTATATATTTCATCAATAAATACATAACATATTAATCAATATCCATAATATTAGATTAATTAGGGTATATTTACATAGGTATCATAAATTATCAATTATAATATAAATTGGTATATCATAGTATAACTTATGATATACTCTATATATGGTTATATAGAGTATTATATACTATGATTATTACTTATAATAGTTACTATATCATAATAATCATATGATTTCACTACGATAAGTTATGTGAAATATTAGTAATAGGTCACATTATATTATGATCATATATGTTATATAATGATATTGTGACACCGTAATTGGATATGTCAATTATGTATTATTAATTTTAACCTCTAATTTAGTGTAATCACATACCATACAATCATATAATCATTATATAGTAATTATTATATAATAGAATTATGATCTATCAAAGTATACTAATATATTTGTTACATATTAATGGTAACAAATATAACCTTTATACTATATGTTAAGGTATTATCTATTAGGTAAATATTATTAATATAGGTTAATGGTAATTATAATAGGATATCAGTAATATCCTATTATATCATTATATGTTATCATTGTATATCATATAATTGATATATTAAATAGTTAACTACATATTCATAATCATGAATTACTATATTATTGTAATATACATATTGATATAATACACCAGTTAATTCATACATTCTTATATTATACTCATTTATCATAACTACATAATATGATTACTATAATTATATATAGTATAGTGATTAACCCAATTTTATATAATTAGTACTATAACCCATGTTACCTAATTATGATTATAGTAATTCAAGATATAGCATTAACAATATGATATACATTAAATGTTAGATATATATGATATAATGTATTACTAGGATATGGTAATAAGGTATATTATATCATTAGTTAATATGGATAATTAATTATAATACTATATCCACATATAGTGATAAATAATTATAACTATTACATATTGATAATAGTTAAGATTAAGTTATACACATACCTATTTACTTAATTTGATGGCATATTTTATCATATATAAATATGGTTAAGTAATATTAACTATTTATATTGAGTTTTCATTATAATTAATACACTTGTAATATACTTATATGAAATATAGTACATATAATGAATAACTTATGGTATTATTACAATAGTACGTAATATCAAAATAGTATTATAATTAATAGGTGAAATACTATACTATATATATGATTGTAACCTAAAAGATATAGGTAATTATTGTATTAAAATGTAATAGTGTAGGTATATTATAACCTCATTATATAACCATCATTGGTAACTGTACAATTATATAATATGTAATAATTTATAATATAACCCTATACTTTAGATAATGATATCATTAATTTGGGTATATTAATACGTGATAATAATTATACAGTTTAGTGATATTAATATATATGGATATATTATAAGTTATAGTAATATTATTAGATTTAATAGTTATGGTATAATTACCTATAATATCAACCCAACGTTAATCTTGGTTACAATTTAATAGGTACTTATGTACGATAACGAGTATATATAATTAATGAAACCATTATAATTTAGACTCATCAAGTATAGGTATAGTATGATTAACCTATATGATATTCAATTGTATATCTTTATGCTTATATATTTCTATTGGTAGTATGAGTAAACCTTCAATCATAGGTTAACCTGAGTTGATTACATTAAATGTAGTTGGTATATTACATAATCATATATACATATCTATATTATCTATTATAATATTATATATTAGTATTGATTAACAATAAGTATATAAATTGATAATCCTGACCTATATGATGATACATTAATACTAAAGTTTATAATTAGTACATCACAATTAGTATTTATATCGTATAATTGGTTACTATATAGTATATATACTTATTATATTCTATGGTACTTATTATAGTTAACAAATAATTATTATATATAATTATAAGGTTAATATGAATATGATAGTTAGTAATTAGGTATAGTAATATAAATCGGATTAATCACTATTATACTTTCACAATATTAATATACTACTAGTATATTAGTCTGAATATACTAAGAATTGGATTTATAATGATTATTTTAACTATTATCAGAAATAAGTATTAGATAGTACTTCTTATATTATGATTAAATCTATTAATCATAATTACAATATGAGATATGAAATGGGTTAAATTATATACAGGAGGTAATTTATTATGGTAAATGTTGATCATATATACATCTCAAGTGTATGGTTAATACACTCTAATTGATATGGCTTATGCATTGTATTAACCATATAGCATAATTGAATAATCTGTATGACCAAATTATTGTATATACCGATTAATATAAGTAACCAGATGTAGTCAATAAATACATTAATTAGTAAACTATATACATTATTAATGTTGTATTATATTCGTGTATAATACAATTAGGTTAAATAATTGTATAACAATACCTATAATTGGTAATATATAATTTGATAACACTATATCTCATATAACCACATACATATTTTTATACTTGAGATGTATATATGATAATAACACATAATTGTAATATATTTCGGAATAATACTATTATCGATTATAGTATATACCAATTAATGCTATCTATTACTAGATAGTATACATAATGTATACTATATTGGATTAATATATGTAAGTCAATATATGAAAGATAACTATAGGTTCCACATAAACCTATAGTTAAGAGCATGTATGATGTGACCAGTATATGTATGATACCTATATAGACTATCTTAATATTAACTTAATATATAATTTTATTATGCATTAATTATACAATATGATTGGGTATAATTGTATAATTTATGAATTTAGTATATCAATAATAGTAACCTATGTACAGTTTATATATATGACAATAATTATGGTCTACATCCATTTATACGATAGTATAAATTTATCATCTTATGTTAATACAAATTTGAGAAAATTATACTATAATAGATATTTGGTTATATCAACATAAGTATCAAGTATATACATGAAATTAGAATATTTGAAATATAATCATTGGTATTATGCTTGAAAATTTATTTTATATGATTCAATCACCCCCAAGCAGGTGAACCCGTGGATGTAACCTATGTTCGAACGTTTATTTACCTCAATGCCACCATTGACTTATAATGTACGGATCATATGGTGGTATAGTGAATACGTACAGCACCCCCCGGAGTATTATTAAGAGCATGTAACTATTATATGATTTCATAATAGTCATATTTGGAGAGCAATTTATCCAAATTCTCTTTCTACATCGGGATCTATATAATACTATAGTCATTCAACCTACAAACCTTGGAAGGCATACTTCATATAGACTCTTCAAACTTTGAAAATCCAAAGAAATATATATACACTTAACCTAAATGCCACATATGGATATTCTCTTTATACCCAAATCGTATTAACGATAATTAGAGCATAATGGATTATAGTGAACTAAACTGACTATGACTGATAACTAAATGTTCAATCACCAATTCTTATATAAAGAGAATGATATACGTACAGCATATAGGTAACATACTAACATAGGTTACCTAATAGGTGAATATAATTGTACCTATGATACCACACGAGTTTATGGTACTCTTAGTCAGTTCATATAATCTATGGTACTAAAGAATTGAGGTATTTTTATGACTTGTGTGTTAAGAGGTCATAGAAAAGCCTATTTGCTCAATTATATTGCCTTCATTAGGTCACAATATTATTGAAATTAGTTAACTAAATTCGAATTAAATATTATAATTAGTATAATAGAATATACTAATTATATATATCTATTATACAATACTATTGATCTATACATATACTTATATCATATAGTAATATATGATATTGTATAGGCATTTAATTACGTAGTAATTTAACAAATTTATCTTAATGTTGGTATACTTATGTAAACACTATAGGTTACTATGATTACTTATAAGTTATATATAATTATTCGTCATTTATAACCTATCAACATAACCTATTATTCACTTGTTCATATATTTAATTTCATAGACCTATCCTAAACCAATTTTCGGACCCAAATACCAACCCATACCTCAAAAAACCTTGGCCCATATAGAAATCAGATTGTATCCACACGAGGTATAGTCTATTATACTATTATAACCTATTATATAATAGTACCAAATAATATTATATAATAACTATAATGGGTAATACATAACAATATGATATACATATAATGAATTTTCAAATAGCACGTGGTTATATAACAAATTACTAACTTTCTAAATCAAATACTAAATATGATCGGATGCTATATCTAACTATATCCGATCATTATAGCATATACTATATTAGGTACTCTAATCATAAGTGTAATAGTATGATAAGATATGGGGGAAAGTTTAATGATTAGGCTATAACCAATATATACACATTGTTTAGGTTATTTAAGGTATGGCCATAAGCATATAATTACTATATACTATATGTATTTGTAATGATATATTATAGTTACCTAGTGACCTATTAATATCTTTCAATGTAATTATATGATTCAATACAATACTTTTTTAAGACTAAGTATGTTATATAATACATGATTCTACCTAACAATTTCATATATCGTAAGTTACTTAACTAACACTAATGATACCAAATGAGCTGAAGTTGATAGGTCACGAACAATCATAACCTCACTACACTATATTTAATAGATAATTAGTTGATATACAATCATAATAATATATATGTTACATTAGTTATAATACTAATCATATTTATTCCATATAATAGTATAGATATAATCTATCATATTTCCAAGCAAAGAGGGGCAACTGTGAGCACCTAATTTTTTTTACTATATTTGAGTTTTTAACTCACTTTTTAGTATTTAAATAGTTTTAAGTTTAATCGTAATATTGTAGTTTTATTTCACCTTTTTATAGGTGTATTTTAGATAAATTAAAAATCAACAACAAAAAAAAAATTTCACATTGATAGAGTATACAATTTTATTCTAATTGGCAAAAGAAAAGAAAACACACAAAAAAATTGTTTTCCTCTTATTTTTAGTATGTTAGTAATTTTGGAATTTCTTTTTAATAGTTCCTTGACTGGAAGTAGCTAGTTAATATTTAATTTTGCTATTTCAATTTAGTAGGAATAATATTTTAAAAGTTTTTTTTTTTGTTATCCTTTACAAGAAAATCAAAAAAAGAAAGAATAAAGAGCCAATCAAATTGTGCCAACTCTTTTGTTCTTGTTGAGATTTTGTCTTTTAGTCAAGATTCCTCCCTATCCCAAAATAACTAACTCATAAGGCATATTCTCTCCCCTCACGTGATTGTTCTGGAGTAATCACCTGCACCTTATTTTGGATCTTTTATCCATTCACACACTTTTCACGATCTGAATTTCTTTCTCTCCAAGACTTTGCCCACACACATTATATATATAGACCTAAAGCTAACCATAGGAAAAAAAAGGGGGAAAAAACGGCGGAGGTAGAAACCAAAAGAAAGGGAACGAAAGAAGTCTGGGAGAGGATCAGATAGAAAAATAGAGGGGACGTGAGAAAATCGATAGCGGCGCAGCAGAAGCAAGCTTTCCATCCCCTTCTCTGATTTTGCAACTAAATTCATATCCAAACCGCAGCCTTTCATCCTCGCCAATCATTAACCACGTTTTCCCCCTCTCAATCCAATTTCTCCATGAGGCTCTAGTTCAAAAAGATATAAGTCATCTCTCTTTTCTTTTCCATATGAAACAGAGGTTCTATTTCTGTGGTCTGATTTTCGAAGGATTGCAAGCTTCGAGGTCGCCGATCGAGGTCTCCGATCGCAGGTTCATCTGCTCATTTAAGAATTTGTTCGGTATTTTTAATACAGTCTTTTAAAGAGTGTGCAACAGTAAAGGTGCACTTTTCAAACCTTCATCTTATTTCATTTCATTATTCTGGTTTGGTGAAAGATTTTGATTGATTTTGGTATTCTGTTATGTTGGTTTGTTTGCATTTGCTGTCTTAGTTTCATTATTTGGTTAAATGTCTTAATTCATGTCAGTGAATAGGATGAATTGATATTTCAATGCAACTTTGACTTATATCACTGAAAGTTTCGTGACTTATCCGGTAAATAAAATGGCGAAGGAAACGACTTGAGTTGAAATTGATTTAGGCATTTGGTGCGCCGCAGGGATATAGTATGCTATTGTTTTTAGTTTAGCCTTCATGTCTAGTTGGTACTTAAGTCACTATTATCTTGAACTTGCTTGATTAATTTTTTTTTATTGTTTAACTTGAGCTACTGTGTTGGTTAATTAGGGAAAGAATTTGGGTTTATGTTGGTTTTAAATATAAATGGTTTGTTGTGGCAATCTTACCTGAAATTATAAGCACACTGTGAGTTAGGCTCAGGTTGATAAAATAGAAAAGGGATTTGGTCGAGGAAGTTTATTTGAAGTTAGAAAAGAAATTGGGCTTGAGAACATTTCCTATTATTTTGCTTATGTTTTTTTTTTTGTCTAATTGTGTCGTTAGAATGTATGTTTAATTTAAAATTATACTTTTCCAACAATGTCATATCCATAATTCATGACCTCACAATAATCTCAAGCTTAGGTAATTAAACAACTTATAAACTATCGCTAGTTGCTTTAGGTGCAATTAATAATAAATCATCGTGACTATGGGTACGGTTCCCGTGGCATAGTCACGATACATAAATTCCAATTCGGGTGTGCATTTCATGTGACCCGACCATAACTTCAAATAATAATAAAAACAAATATGTTGTAAACTGCGGGTGTATTTCATGTGACGCGATTTGCAATGTGTTCAAAAACAACGAGTGTGCGACATCGCAACTTGTTCAAACAGATTCCATAAATAATTAAAAGCGATTTAAAAGATTAAAAATGCTCAATAGGTTTTAAACATGTAATAAATCAGATAATTAGGCCAATTATTAATAGTTGAGCGACCGTGCTAAAACCACGGAATTCGGGAGTGCCTCACACCTTCTCCCGGATTAACAGAATTCTTTACCCAGTCTTTTGTGTTCGCGGACCATAAATCGAGTCAAATTTCCTCGATTTGGGATTTAAAATAAATCGGTGACTTGGGACACCATAAATTATTCCAAGTGGTGACTCTGATAAATAAATAATCTCATTTCGATTAATGTCACTTTAATTGGAAAAATTCCCCTATCCTTTCAGGAAAAAGGAGGTGTGACAGCTCTGGCGACTCTGCTGGGGATCGAACCCAGAATCTCTGGTTCAGGGTTCAGAATTCGAGCTTAGAATAACTGTTATGCTTGGCTTTCATGATTGTCTGATATTACTTGTTTGAGCCTAATGTGCTAATTGCCTCTCTTTACCGCTTTGATATTGTTGTGAGCTGTATATAAACTGTTATGAAAATCTCTCTTCTCTCTGAGTCTTCTAAATTTTCTAGGAAGCGTGCGCTTCGCGCGGCTTCTTTTCTGTTAGAGTCATATCCTAATTTTAGAACGAGGTTCGGACAAGTTGCAAAGCCGGTGAAGCTTCTGTATTCCCGGTACGCTGCCCCCCCCCCCCGGCTCGAGTTATCCGCTCGGGTAAGCCAGGTCTAGAACAATACACCCAGGATTTAAACTTAGAATAACATAGCCTCATGCCGGATCCCTATTAGGTACGTTTACTTGCATCACGTGCATTTGACTTAGGGGACTCAACACAGGGGTTGGGTCCGTCTAGGACAGGTGTACCCAAAAAATTAAAAGACCATCCTGATGCATTTTACGTGCTACTTGTGTTTTCATTTGCTTCGGCTTTATGTTGACCGGCTTCTAGAATAGGGAAAGAAAATCAAGAAAAAACAAGAGTGAGGTAGGTATTTGAAACATTTCGAAACTCTGCGGAAATTTTAAAAAACAAAAGAGAGAAAATAAGCCAATACTTTCAAAAGTCATTGTTTCCCCTGTTCCGTCAAAACTGGCAGAACTACGCGGGTCTGATTCTCACCGGATGTGAGATACGTAGGCAAACCTAATCGGTTTCGGCCCCCATTTTTTAAAAAAAAAAAGAAAAAAAAATCCAAAAATATTTTCCTTTAATTCCTTCTTTAGGAGTCTTTTTTTAGAAAATCCCAAAAAAATATAAAAAAATAAGAAAATTTTTAAACCAAAAAAAAATATTTTATTTGTAGGAGTCTTTTATTAGAAAAAGAAAACAAATGAAACCAAAATCTAAAAAAAAAAAATTTTTACATTTTGTTTAGAAAGTCTTTCTCCCAAAAATACAAAAAAAAAAAATGAAAAGCCAAAAAATATTTTTCTTTCTTATATAGAAGTCCTTTCGGAAAAATTAGAAAAAAAAAACAAATCAAATTCTAAAAATATTTTCTTTCTGCAATTTATAAGTCTTTCTTTCGGAAATTAAAAAAAAAAATCAAAATCCAAAAGAATTAGTTTATTTACTTTATTTCTAATCTTCCCGAACTACGCACGATCTGATTCATGTTCCCATATGATACGTAGGCAACCCACATCAGGTTCGATCGACCATAAAAAAAATTGTTAAAAAAATGATGTTGATAATAAGGACCGACTGAGTCCATTCTAACATGCCTTTTGTTTTGAATCATAGAAGAAAGTTTGAAGTGGTCGGTTTGTGGTAAGCTATCAATATAAGATCCAAAGGAAAAATGTCATTGACAACTGACATTGAAGCTGTTACAAGTGGTCAAGAGACTCAGGGTCAGAGGGTTCAACAAGAGTCTACTGTGGTTGAGGAAAATAGAATACTGAAACAGCAAATGACTGAAATGTGTCAAGCATTGGCCAATGGTCAAGGACCACCCTTTTCTTATGTTTTCCCAAAATTCACACCCATCTCGACTACTACCACTCCTCTCTCATTGTCTGATCGATCCTATCCATTTGGGTTAAGTCTTTATCCCAACTGTACGACTACAGCTGGAACTTCTGTTGCGCGCTCCCAAAGTGTGCCATTGACAACCAATCAGACAATCACTGCTGTTATGCCCGTTTTCACTATCCCACAACCAACAGTGGTACAAAAGAAAAGTCATGAGTCACAATTTGCTACCCATCAAGAACAATACCATTCTCCTGAGTACCACTCGTATCTATTTGATCTTCCTTCAAAGATTGAGAAGCCTACCCGAAACATGGCACAAGAAGAAATGACCCAAAGAGTGAAAAGCTTAGAACAAAAGTTGAAAAATATGCAAGGGTCGACGTGTCAGAAGAGTATTGCCTTCAAGGATCTATGTATGTTCCCCGGTGTTCGTTTGCCACTTGGTTTCAAGACTCCCAAATTTGAAAAGTATGATGGACACGGAGACCCCATAGCCCACCTGAAAAGGTATTGTAATCAACTAAGAGGTGTGGAGGGAAAAGAAGAAATAACAATGGCTTATTTAGGGGAAAGCCTGACAGGGGTAGCCTCCGAATGGTTTATGGATCAAGAAACCTCTCACTGGCATGTCTGGGATGACATGGCCCAGGCCTTTGTCAAACAGTTCCAATACAACATCGATATCGCCCCAGACCGCAATTCCCTTTCAAACCCGAAGAAGAAACCAACTGAAAGTTTTAGGGAATATGCCATTAAATGGAGGGAGCAAGCGGCTAGAGTTAAGCCACCCATGGATGACCACGAGCTAATCACTGTCTTCCTTCAGGCTCAAGAGCCAGATTATTTTCAAAACATGATGTCTGTAGTGGGCAAATCCTTCTCGGAAGCAATCAAAATTGGGGAAATGGTTGAGAATGGCCTTAAGACAGGCAAAATTATAAGTCAAGCAGTTCTCAAAGCTGCAACTCAGGCTGTAAAGATTGAATCTGATAATTTTAGTGACACGAATGAGAAGGATGAAGAAACCATAATGACAATAAGGTCAAGAAGAGGTCCTAGGAGAACATCTCGAAGGTATGAGCAGCCTCATCAAGTTTCTGATGATTCCCCTGAGCACTACTATCCACCTCAGAACCCACAATACTCTATTGCTCCATTTCAGTATGTTGTCCAGCCACCAAGACACCCCAGAAGGCGAGCACCGGCACCGCAAATTCTCCACCAGCCTCCACAAAATTTTCAAGTGCCCTATAACCCACAATCAAGCCAGGGGTATAGAGGTGAACAAAGGTTGAAAGATAATTTTACACCAATAGGAGAGTCCTATGCAAGTGTGTTGGAGAAATTAAAGCATTATGACATGATTGCACCTATTCTTCCAAATCATGTGGACCCACGTGCAAGAAGCTTTGACCATTCTAAAAGGTGTGAATACCATTCCAATGCCCAGGGGCACAATGTTGAAAGTTGTCGGGATTTGAAAAGAGAAATAGAAAGGATGATCCACGAAAAACTGATTGTGATCCAAGATAATGACACCCAGAATATCACGCAGAATCCTTTACATGCATATGATGATGCACACTTTGTAGGGATGATGTGTGGTGACATGGAGTATGAGAATTCTCTTGGGAACTTGCCGACTGAAATTGGAGAAGGCCATGGTGATTCTGATGAGCAAATTTGTAGCTAAATGTCAAGCTTAGCAATTGAAAAGTCATTCCCTCCTTACAAGGAAGGAATCTTGGTAGCTTGTTTTGACGTTTTTTCTATTATCTGGGTTATTCCTGGGTGTGATCCAGATTTTATTTGTTTTATTGAGTCAAACTCTTCTATCCCTCTATTTTGTTTGTGTGAGTCTTGTATGTCTGTTTTGTTGCTATTTTCATTAGCCGGGTTATTTTAGGGTTGTAACTCGGATTTTAGGTTGTTTGTCTTGTTGTTTACTCAATGAAATACAGTTTGTCCTTTTGTGTCATTCCATGCTTAGTTCTTTTTCTGCTAGTTTTAGTGATATGACATGCATGCGGAATTTTTGGCCAGATCTTAGAAAACTAACTTAAACTTGAATTGGATAAATGAGAAAAAAGAACTTTTGAGGATGAATAAAGAGTTGAAACACTTTGGAATTAAGCTCGAATAAAATTACCCGTGGAGGTTAATGATCTTTACCTTCAAATCATTGTGAAGGTCGGGTTTGAGGAAGAATCAATTGAAGTTTATTGGAAAGTTTGACATTAATGGGTGAAAAGTGTCTTCCGACCACGACACACCAAGAGGACAAACATGTTCATCAATGATATGTCGCGAAAGAAAACCATGATTGGCGCTCTAGAGGCTAGGAGGCCCTTTTTCTGCTACCCAAACACTTCATACCCTTTGTTACCCCTTTTGAGCCTGTGTTATTTTCTTCGACCACCCTCTTTTGGAATCAAGTTTAGAGTTAAAAGTCTAAAAAAATAAAAAAAATGAAAAGAAAAGTTCATGTCCCAAGAGTACAAACTGGGGAGAATCTTAGAAAGTTCAAGTGAAAAAAAGAATAAGAAAACAACAGTCAAAGTTCATGCCCCCAGAAAATAAAAACTGGGGCAACTTGTTTTGAAAAAAAAAAAGAAAAAAAAAGAGAAGAACGAAGAAAAAAAAAAGAAAAAAAAGGAAAGACAAAGAAAAAGAAAGAAAGATGAAAAAAAACAATATTAGGTCAGATGTTTGAACTACGTTAGACCTGATTCCTTTAAAAAAGGGATACGTAGGCAGCCTTACACGGTTCGGTCCAATCAAATAAGAATTCAAAAAAAAAAAAATCCCCAGTATCAGAAACTGGGGCAAAAAATTTATTTCACTTTTGAAAGAGTCGATTCCAAGAGTTGTAAAGTGTACAACCCATCATATTGAGTCTACTTAGAGCCTCCATGCCGACCCATCTTTCCAACCCTATTCAAAAACCTTCCAAATAAAGACCTCCCGATATGCCTTCAAGAATGCCGAGAAACGCATGCAAAGAGCAGCAGTTGTCACACGACATAGAACACTGTCGAGTTGCTCACACAAAGAAAAAAAAAGAAGAAAAAATGAGAGAGTCTTACTAGTGAAAACCCTCACGGGCACTGTAAGACGACGGTAAGCAGAGATGAATAAATGAGAGAGACTTGTTGGTGAAAATCCCTCGGGGCACCACTAGTCGAAAGTGAGTCATGAAGCTGATGCAAAGAATTGGCACAAACAAGCCCGACTTCAAATGTCATAGGAATGGTAAAAGGAAAGATTTGAACAGTTTGAAAGATCAGGCCGCTAAGTTCAAAATGCATGTCATGATCATAAAGGCTAGCTCCCCCCCCCCCCCCACCAAAAAAAAAATCTTCCTCCTTTCCTTCCCGACAGGGATATTTCTTGTTAATATTGTTTCTTTGCATCATTGTTTCATTCGTTCTGAGTCAGTCCTTGTCAAAACAAGCAAGAAAAGATTTCAAAATCTGCTACCAGCTTTTCAGTTGCACAAAGTAAATTTGGCCAGCACACTCAGTTGTTACAGCCAACATGTCTTGAGGATTCGTGCAATACGAAGGTTTCCCCCAAAAGACTCTTGTCAGCCTATTTGGCTAAAGCAAGCAAAGATAACCTCAAGGTTAATCAGGGATTCCCTGTAGTACCGAACAAGGACTATGAAGTGGCACATTGTGCAAAAGACACTTACTAGTTGTGATTCTCCCTGAGAGACAAAATTGCTCCAAAAGCAAAAGCCATTCAAGATATCTGAAAAGGATATCCAAGAAAAGAAATCTCTTTTTTTGAGATAAGGCTGATTGAGCCACAAAACACAAATGGCATTGGGAGCGAAACAATCAGGTTTGATACAGAAAGTAAAGGTCCCTTGTAAGGAACAACAGAGTCTCCCAGCAGTGTGGCCAATTACCAATGCAGTCAGTCTTCCAAAAGTGGATGATCACAAAGTCAAGCCACCCAAGACTCAAGGCCGCAAACCGACCGCCACTTTTAAAACTGACAAAATTTTCTTTGTTTAAAACAGGAACAAAGCAGTGCAAGGAATTTGGGTTTCCAAAAAAAAAAAAAGAAGAAGAAGAAGAAAGGAAAGAAAAAGAAAAAAAAGAAGAGAAGAGCCGACAAAAGGGAAGTTTCTCAAATCTTTGCCTTTATTTGTCTTGCTAGTGTGCATAAAATATTGCCATTGCTCTTCACATTTTTCCTCCTAGAATCGAAATCTTAGTCTGATGAATCTTTCTCCTAAGATAAGAAAACCTAGTCTGATGAATTTTCTCCTAGGATAAAAATATCTTAGTCTGATGAATCTTTCTCCTAAGATAACAAAAAAAGACCTAGTCTGATGAACTTTCTCCTAGGATCGAAGTCTTAGTCTGATGAATCATTCTCCTAAGATAGAAAACCTAGTCTGGTGAATTTTCTCCTAGGATAAACGTCTTAGTCTGATGAATCTTTCTCCTAAGATAATAAAAAAGAGACCTAGTCTGATGAATTTTCTCCTAGGACCGAAATCTTAGTCTGATGAATCTTTCTCCTAAAAATGAAGACCTAGTCTGATGAACTTTCTCCTAGGATAGAAATCTTAGTCTGATGAATCTTTCTCCTAAGATTGAAGACCTAGTCTGATGAACTTTCTCCTAGGATAGAAATCTTAGTTTGATGAATCTTTCTCCTAAGATAACAAAAAAGGACCTAGTCTGATGAACTTTCTCCTAGGATCAAAATCTTAGTCTGATGAATCTTTCTCCTAAGATAGTAAACCTAGTCTGATGAATTTTCTCCTAGGATAAACGTCTTAGTCTGATGAATTATTCTCCTAAGATAGAAAACCTAGTCTGATAAATTTTCTCCTAGGATAAACGTCTTAGTCTGATGAATCTTTCTCCTAAGATAGAAAACCTAGTCTGATGAACTTTCTCCTAGGATAGAAATCTTAGTCTGATGAATCATTCTCCTAAGATAGAAAACCTAGTTTGATGAATTTTCTCCTAGGATAAACGTCTTAGTCTGATGAATCTCTTTCCTAAGATAGAAAACCTAGTCTGATGAACTTTCTCCTAGGATAAAAATCTTAGTCTGATGAATCTTTCTCCTAAGATACAAAAATAAAAAGACCTAGTCTGATAAATTTTCTCCTAGGATAATAAGTTTTAAAAAAAGGAAGTCTGAAAAAAAAAACAAAGGTCAATTTTTAGTTTTCTTAAATTATCAATCTTTAGTTTTCTTGAAATCAGGGGTCCCGACTGGAAAATAGGGTCAGTTTTTAGTTTAGTCAAGCTTAGTTTATAGTTTTCTGCAAGCTCAATCTCAAATTTAGGAGATGCACTTTCTAGTTTGGGTTTTTCAGATTTTTATTTCTTTAGGAGACACATCCTAGTCGAGTCTTCAATTTTGCTCTCATCATTGCATCCTTCATCAATAGCATAGGTAATTTATAGTTCTGCTAATAACTCACAATTCTTCCTAGTGTAAAATGGGGCAGAAAAAGTTTCTTTTGTTGTTTCCGTTTTGTTGTAGTTGCAGGCGCCCACCTGGAGAACGAGGGAATTAATTTCAAGTTTTAAAGTCATCAGGCACCCACCTGGAGAATGAGGGAATTTGTTTTAATTTTCAAGTTATTATCAGGCGCCCACCTGGAGAACGAGGGAATTTATTTCAAGTTTTAAGTTAGCATCAGGCGCCCACCTGGAGAACGAGGGAATTCATTTCAAGTTTTAAGTTAGCAACAGGTGCCCACCTGGAAAACGAGGGAATTCATTTCAAGTTTTAAGTCAACATCAGGCGCCCACCTGGAGAATGAGGGAATTCATTTCTGTTTTAAGTCATCACAGGCGCCCACCAGGAGAATGAGGGAATTTGTTTCAAGTTTTTAAGTCAGCAGACACCCACCTAGAGAATGAGGGAATTTATTTCGAGTTTTAAGTCATCAGGTGCCCACCTGGAGAATGAGGGAAGTCATTTAAGAATTCAATTCAAGTTAGAAGTAGCAGAAGCTCGCCTCAAGAATGCGAGCTGACAGTCCGAGATGACCAAAGGAAGAAGTCTCAATCCAGAATAAAAGAAAAAAGAAAAAGAAAAAAGAGAAGTGAATCCAAAATGCATAAGCCGATGAAAGACATGAACTGCTCAAGACATGGCTGAATACACGAGCACTGCATGTCCGGTCTTGATCCAAAGAAGCTGTAGAAGAATGAATCGGCACCTGCAATTAGCAAGCAGCAAGGTTCAAATCAAAAGTCTGCATGAAGAACCATTCAAGCCTCAAGATCAAGCTTCAGAAGACTTATAGATAGAAATCTTGTAACTCATAGCTGACAGGCTTAGTTAGTCTTTTTTTCATTTTTTGATTTTGATGTAATAACAGGACCGCGGACCGGAACCTCGACGGAACGATACCTAACTCGACTCTCTCATCCTCTCCACACACTCCATCACTTCATTCACCTCTTGAACTACACGCGACCTGATTCCCGTATAACCCGGGATATGTAGGCTGTCCAAAACAAGGACTTGGTTGCACCTTTTTCTTTTATTTTCTTCCTCTTTTGAATAATGTTATGGTCAAAAATTAGTCACACGGCTCACTTTGTCTTTGCCTGAAAACTCTTCATGTTTCCAAGCAAAGAGGGGCAGCTGTGAGCACCTAATTTTTGACTATATTTGAGTTTTTAACTCACTTTTTAGTATTTAAATAGTTTTAAGTTTAATCGTAATATTGTAGTTTTATTTCACCTTTTTATAGGTTTATTTTAGATAAATTAAAAATCAACAAAAAAAAAATTCACATTGATAGAGTATACAATTTTATTCTAATTGGCAAAAGAAAAGAAAACACACAAAAATTTGTTTTCCTCTTATTTTTAGTATGTTAGTAATTTTGGAATTTCTTTTTAATAGTTCCTTGACTGGAAGTAGCTAGTTAATATTTAATTTTGCTATTTCAATTTAGTAGGAATAATATTTTAAAAGTTTGTTTTTTTGTTTGTTATCCTTTACAAGAAAATCAAAAAAAGAAAGAATAAAGAACCAATCAAATTGTGCCAACTCTTTTGATCTTGTTGAGATTTTGTCTTTTAGTCAAGATTCCTCCCTATCCCAAAATAACTAACTCATAAGGCATATTCTCTCCCCTCACGTGATTATTCTGGAGTAATCACCTGCACCTTATTTTGGATCTTTTATCCATTCATACACTTTTCATGATCTGAATTTCTTTCTCTCCAAGACTTTGCCCACACACATTATATATATAGACCTAAAGCTAACCATAGGAAAAAAAGGGGGGAAAATGGGGGAGGCAGAAACCAAAAGAAAGGGAACGAAAGAAGTCTGGGAGAGGATCAGATAGAATAATGGAGGGGACGTGAGAAAATCGATAGCGGCGCAGCAGAAGCAAGCTTTCCATCCCTTTCTCTGATTTTGCAACTAAATTCATATCCAAACCGCAGCCTTTCATCCTCGCCAATCATTAACCACGTTTTCCCCCTCTCAATCCAATTTCTCCATGAGGCTCTAGTTCAAAAAGAAATAAGTCATCTCTCTTTTCTTTTCCATACGAAACAGAGGTTCTATTTCTGTGGTCTGATTTTTGAAGGATTGCGAGCTTCGAGGTCGCCGATCGAGGTCTCCGATCGCAGGTTCATCTGCTCGTTTAAGGATTTGTTCGATATTTTTTTCATTAATACAGTCTTTCAAAGAGTGTGCAACAGTAAAGGTGCACTTTTCAAACCTTCATCTTATTTCATCTTATTATTCTGGTTTGGTGAAGGATTTTGATTGATTTTGGTATTCTGTTATGTTGGTTTGTTTGCATTTGCTGTCTTAGTTTCATTATTTGGTTAAATGTCTTAATTCGTGTCAGTGAATAGGATGAATTGATATTTCAATGCAACTTTGACTTATATCACTGAAACTTTCGTGACTTATCCGGTAAATAAAATGGCGAAGGAAACGACTTGAGTTGAAATTGATTTAGGCATTTGGTGCGCCGCAGGGATATAGTATGCTATTGTTTTTAGTTTAGCCTTCATGTCTAGTTGGTACTTAAGTCACTATTATCTTGAGCTTGCTTGATTAATTTTTTTTTATTGTTTAACTTGAGCTACTGTGTTGGTTAATTAGGAAAAGAATTTGGGTTTAAGTTGGTTTTACATATAAATGGTTTGTTGTGGCAATCTTGCCTGAAATTATAAGCACACAGTGAGTTAGGCTCAGGTTGATAAAATAGAAAAGGGATTTGGTCGAGGAAGTTTATTTGAAGTTAGAAAAGAAATTGGGCTTGAGAACATTTCCTATTATTTTGCTTATGTTTTTTTTTGTCTAATTGTGTCGTTAGAATGTATGTTTAATTTAAAATTACACTTTTCCAACAATGTCATATCCATAATTCATGACCTCATAATAATCTCAAGCTTAGGTAATTAAACAACTTATAAACCATCGCTAGTTGCTTTAGGCGCGATTAATAATAAATCATCGTGACTATGGGTACGGTTCCCGTTGCAAGGTCACGATACGTAAATTCCAATTCGGGTGTGCATTTCATGTGACCCGACCATAACTTCAAATAATAATAAAAACAAACATGTTGTAAACCGCGGGTGCATTTCATGTGACGCGATTCGCAATGTGTTCAAAAACAACGAGTGTGCGACATCGCAACTTGTTCAAACAGATTCCATAAATAATTAAAAGCGATTTAAAAGGTTAAAAATGCACAATAGGTTTTAAACATGTAATAAATCAGATAATTAGGCCAATTATTAATAGTTGAGCGACCGTGCTAAAACCACGGAACTCGGGAGTGCCTCACACCTTCTTCCGGGTTAACAGAATTCCTTACCCGGTCTTCTGTGTTCGCGGACCATAAATCAAGTCAAATTTCCTCGATTTGGGATTTAAAATAAACCGGTGACTTGGGACACCATAAATTATTCCAAGTGGTGACTCTGATAAATAAATAATTTCATTTCGATTAATGTCACTTTAATTGGAAAAACTCCCCTATCCTTTCAGGAAAAAGGAGGTGTGACACTAATCATATTTATTCCATATAATAGTATAGATATAATCTATGACCACTAAATCATATATTAGTGTATATATATGATTCACATATTAAATTAGCAATATTTTATTGAACCTTAAGGATACAACATAAATAAGTATCAATTCATCTAATACCAGTTACAATGATTACTTTCGAACCTAACTTATATATTATGTCGGGTGGTTGAGTGTGAGTTAATTACCGATTAATCAATATTATATAGATTATGATGAATTGTGAATTATATTAGCTTATAATTCATTATGATTAACTATTAATAGATTTAATCATAATTGTAACCTATACATATTAATTCTTATTGGTTATTTGTTTAGTTTAAAATAACCCAATTTGATAAATCTATACCATTAACTGATTATATTCAGTTAATGGTAATTACTAGATGTTACTATAATTATATAATAATTATATATAATTAGTAATTGTATATCCTTATACGTATACACATGACTATTATTTCCTATTCAATATATTACATAAACAATCATTATCCCATATATGAATTATAACCTATTATATATATAAATGACATATATTACATATTAATATTATTATTATAACTATTATAATTACCATAATATTATATCATAATGTATCTATTAATCATATTACTATCCATAATAGTAATAGGGACAAGTCAGGAAGGAATATAATAACCAGGAACTAGAGCACATGAATTAGTCTATCACGAGAATGCAAAATAAAGTAGGGATATCATCTCAGGACGAGCAATCATTTCAAGTAATAATGTTATATAATCTGCTTGGGGGTTAATAGTTATCATATGACAATATTAATATCATTCAGTTTACTTATAATTAATACAACTTCCACTCGTAGGGAATTAGTATTGTATACCTATAATTTATATAGAAATATATAAATTATATATATGAATAGTTAATTAATATACTATATAGTATAATATAGTATATTATATTATACTATATACAATATAATATAATAATTACTATATGGTTATATAGTTTAAATATGATTAGGATATATGATTATAGCTCATTTAAGTGATTGAGTATGTAATATGGTAATATCCTCTTAATGATAACTAGTGCTTAACCATATAATAGCATATTATTTAATCTTGGACACATAATATACCATGTACGATAAGGCTATTAGTATTGTACTTATAGTTATATAACCTAATCAATACATATAATTAAATATTGGTATGATTATTATACATATAATTAACATTAGATTGTGTATATATTCTAGATTAAACTAATACACAATACATTACTATATTATAACATATTTAATAGATAACAATTAATTTATTATATATGGGTTATAAGCATAAAGATATATATTATAACCTATATCATGATTAATATTTATCACTTATAACAGAGATGATTATTGGTATTATCTTATGTATTAAACCTATAATGATATTAACACTTATACTTAGGGTAATATAACAGGTAGTGATTAATATTTAATCAATTACAATATATTATTTAAACCTGATATTAACGTATATGTTTAGTTACTAATGATATACGTAATTAAGTTGGTATAAATAGTACAATGTATATCTATACTATCCTATTATGTATTAGTATATGTAATAATCATACCTATACATGATAAGTAAATGATGTGTATCATAGGGATTCATATTATATCAATTATGTATGCAAATTAGATATATTATAATTTATTGTAATATATGACCACTAAAAATATATTATAATAATTATAATGAGCTATAATCATTAACTGACTTATATCATACCACTATTAAATATTGGTATTATTTGGTAGTAATTTATACCAAATAATTATCTAGATATTACATAATTAGTTATTATACCATGATATAGGTTATAATATATATCTTTATGCTTACTATTATATGAAATAACCTAAATTATAACCTATTATTTAATATACTAACATACTATAATACGCAAATATGTATAATATGAAATCATATTTATATCCAAATTATAGTTAATATACTGAAAATATATGGTTATTGGTATAACAAATATATGTCAATTACTTATGATAGGTATATACCATATAATACTCAGTTAGTAATAGTAAAATTGGGTTAATCAATAATATATACTTAATACACTTGTAATGGGAACATAGTATGTACGGATAAAAGTGTTCAATTACTAATAATTAGTAATATAATTTATTTGGTAATTATATTAAGTAATTGGTTAATAATGTACATAATCCATATATAGTATTGTAACTGTATTATTCCAGTTATTAGACAATTTGGTTAATCATATGAACATATTACTAAATGTATATAATAATTATATCCTAATTATTACATATTATAGTATGTTAATTAACTATTATAATGATTAATTTCAATAATAGGTATATATGATTGGGTATTAATCTTGGTTTCTATAAGCATGGTATTAAGTCTATACTCATAGTGACAATTAAATACACTATATATGTCATAACTATAGGTTCTGGTATAATATCTGTATATTTAACCTATACATTTTTAATATAGCATTATACATATTTATAAACAATTGTATGCAAACTAATATGAG